>NW_020291697.1:0-97791 GCF_003184785.1 Aspergillus japonicus CBS 114.51
CTCCTCCTCCTCCTCCTCCTCCTCCTCCTCCTCCTCCGCGGGCGGGCGGTGACAGAGCGGTGATGGATCCCCCCAACCCACTGCAAGGACCCCCTTTTCCCCCATATGACAGGAAGGAAATAAACACATCATTGTCCGACCCCTAACTTAGCTTAGGCTTTACGTGGAGTCAAGATAAATCTGGGTAGTAGTAATTTACACTAAGAGACAGACAACAATCCAAGCAGATATCCCGTCTTTCCTCTAGGTGTTCGTGTTTGATGCTATTATTGTAATGGTCTCAATTCCATTGTATACAGTAATTGCATTGATTATTAGGTAACTTGCTTCAATGTGAGCAAAATCTATCAAGCACACTTCATAAAAGGGAGGGAAACAACTTCACCATTTGGTGAGAAGGGAAGGCAAAACAATGTTCCGTCAATCATGACCAGAATATGTAAAGTGTATGTATAGCAGAATGGAAAAATCCAAACAGTTGGGTCATGTTACAGACGTTTCTAATCTCCAACATTATCCGGACTTCGTAACAGCCTGGAGATCATTGAGAAACAAAGAAAAAAGGGGCATAAAAAACAAGCGATGTAGTGGCCAGAACATAAGTACGTGGGCGTGCGTGCATATCACAATCCCCGCATCCAGTCTACATACCATGAGAACATAAAAGGAAAGGACATCATTATCATATTCCGTGCACCTCGTCAAGGGTAAATTTTTAGGCAGGAATCTCTCCTCATGCAAAGCTCTGCTGTCCGGCCGCAGCCCCCTCGACAAGCACTTGACCGGCATCGTTGCCCTGGTCGATGTTGTGGAAGTCCAGGATTTCGGAGTACCTGTCTTGTTGTCAGCATGGTGGAATCTTCTGCATTGTACGAAACCCACATCATGATCTTCCACGTATCCACCGGCAGGTCGGCATCGTTGAATGACCAATCGAACTTCTCCTCGGCCTCAGGCTCGTCGGTCGGGTCGTGATACGGCGCAAGGTACTCGTGGGCCAAGGCCTCGCCAGCCCGAATGCGCTTCTTCGGGTCAAATACAAGCATTTTTTCCAACAGATCGACCGCTAATCAATGTCAGCAAGACTCTCGCCTCCAACCGCAAAGGAGGACATTATGTTCGTACCATCTGGATCGGCATTCTTGAACTTGGTGGCCAGAGGTTGTCGCTCACGCTTGGGTAGCGACTTGACGAATCGCAATGTCTAAGTATCACAATAAGAGTTAGTTTTCGGTGCTTGATGATTTGAACCGACTGTCACCCACATTCTCGCTGCAAATGGTCTGGATCACGTCGTCGGGTGGAGTTCCCAGCAGCTCCGTAATGATCGAGAATTGATTGACGTGATCCTTTCCGGGAAACAGGGGCTTTCCTTCCAACATCTCCGCAAAGATACACGCTGCGCTCCAAATATCCACCTCCACGTCGTACTTCTGCCAAGTGAGCATGATCTCGGGCGCACGGTAATACCGGGTTGAAACATAGCCGGTCATCTGCGGATCCTGGATACGGGCAAGACCGAAATCGCAGATTTTGAGGTCGCAGTTCTCGTTGATAAGGATGTTGCTGGGTTTGAGATCACGATGAACGACACCGGCCGAGTGGACGTATTTCAACCCCCGCTATAGACCGTTAGTGACCGTCACGAGAGAGCATCTCGGAGACGAGATGACATGATCGGCTCCGACTACATACCAGAATCTGGTAAAGGAAATATTGAATAAACTGTTTTTCAAGAGGCCGCGAAGTTAACAATCTGTGAAGATCGGTGCCAAGCAGCTCTGTGACGAAATAGCTGCGGTTGCCATGTTAGAGTTAAACTGGTCGCGGGGAGCGATGACGAATGCGTACATATCCTCAAGCGGGGAGATAAAGATGTCGCTCAGACTGATGATCTGCAAATTGTCAGCCTTCGGAGCACGGCGGGGCGACGAATCGCCGGACAGCGGCATAGACCAACATTTTCGTGTCGCAGGTGTTTCAACAGTTTTAGTTCGCGGTATGTTCTCTTGGATAGGACGGGTGTGCTGAATGGCTTCATGATTTTCTTGACCGCGACTGGTTGCCCGGTCAATTGATCCCGCGCCGAGCTGGTTGAATCCGAAAGGGGCGCATGTCAGTAAAATTCTCGGTTGGTTGACCTGCAGACAACAAACGTCGCGACCAAAAAGCAAGAGAAGGGAATGCTGTTAATAGCCATACCAGACAAGACCAAAAGCGCCCATGCCCACCGGCTGCAGGTCGGTGTACCTGTGAAATCCGAAGTTAGAAGTCATCCCGACACGCTTGGAGGGGTAATTTTGGGTCAGTTCATCCTACCGGCTGGTGATCTCAAAGGTGGTGCCAAAGATCTGGGCACGCACGAATTCCGCCATTTTGAAGCAAGGATGGATGGCACACCAGGTTCAGTTCAATGCAGTGAGGAAAATACGAGGGTTTATGTTTTTGAACGGGGGGATTCTCGGGGGGAGGGCGGTGGATAACGTAGCGAGGATGTGAAGAGGGAGAGAGAGAAATGGAGGAGTAAGAGTGGGAAGGAGGAAAAGATGTCTGGAGGAAGAAGAGGACCAGGACCTGCGGGCGCAGAGAGGAATATCTATCTAAGTTAAGATGTTGAGCGCACCAAAGTTAGAGAGAGAGGGGAAGAAAAGAGAAAGCGAGAACAAGAATGAGATGGTGAGTGAGTGAGTTGAGTGAGTAGCGAGGCAGCAAAAGCCGTAGGTGGCGCCCCAGCAGGGTGTGTGGGGAAAAGACCATTCTTCTTCTCCTAGTCCGTTGAGTTCGACTTTCCGGAACGCCCAAAACAAGACCGATGACGTCCGCGAACGAAGCAGGGTATGGCAGAAAAACTGCTGCCACCATAATCAACACACAGCACACACCGCAGCCTTAAGCCAGAAATTTGGGTTGGTGTGATTTCGTTTCCCCTAGTTTTCCTCCCTCCTTTTCTCCCACCACCTGGCTGGCTTGATCCCGGATTTTTCTTGTCTAGAACCCTTGTTTCGTCGGAATCTATTGGCCGGAAGTGGGCAACCCCCTCCAGATGATGCTGCTCTCCCACTACGCTTACTAACCGTCTAGCATAACTCACTGGCTGTTCAGTAGGATTACGGAGAGGGAGGGATACTTTTTCCCTCAGAGGAAGTCCGGCTTTCATGCGTGGTACCTGAAGAACCCAGTCGATGACTTCAGATCGTTAGTATGAGGCCTTTCGATGGTACATTCAGATTGCAACATTGATTTCTATACCACCCCCACAGCCGCATCTACGACAGTGACCATGACAACTACAACTACAACCACAACCACAACCACAATGATGGCTATCTCAAGATCCTGAATAGCACATCTATATCTGCAATTCGAATTTGTGGCGGCACCAGTCTGGGAACCAGAACCAGAACCTGAACCACATCAATATATCGGCCGATTATAGAAGAAATCCAGATGGCTAGCCTAGGTCGAAGCATGGACTTCCGGCTGGACTAGGCTGGCTGGCTCGCTTTTCACTACGTAATGTTTCGACCTTTGCTGGACGATGTCATCATACCTTGGTGGGTCTGCTAGGTGACGGTTCCAATCACTTCCATTTCCTTCGCGCGTCAAAACCCATCCCGCTCCATCTCTTTTCCCGCAGTCCCCTCTAGATCTATACTGTACCTTTTACCGCCTTCTCAAGTCTGTCTTTTGTTCTGTCTCCCCTATGGCAATCGATCTCAGATCCCCCTTCTACATGTATGAGTACTGTAGCTATACCCTTATCTATAACCTGTATCACATCTACTAGTCCTGTAGCCTTCTTGGACTGGGTCTCCCTTTCCCCAGATCTAAGAATGATCTAAATCGATCGACTATCTAGACTCTCTCAATTCTCGACTCCACCAGGTCGAGACGACATATTGCTGTTGTCGGCAAAGGCTGTCCACCCCTCGTTGGGTCAAAGCGCTTATGTACTGTCCGTTCCAGGGGGCGACTTTCGTTTGGAACACTCCTCCTGCTTTACCCGAGACTCGGTTGATTTTACATTTTCCTGGAGTAGGTCACCTTATATCCAGACTCCCCGTTGGTTATTTATTCGTGCCACGACTCGGGTTCAGGTTACATAGTAAAGCGTGCCTGATCCGCTTAGGTACGACATGCCTATCTAGGTACTGTCGAAATCAGGAGTACTCTAGATGGAGAATGATCGGGAATTATTAAGCTGAAGTGCGATTGAGGAAATATGGCGTTCAGCGTTTTGAGGTTCCAATCCAATAGATTGTGTTTTAAGGTGAAGCGTTACAGTTCGAAGACTCCCATCGAGGAAGCTGGAGATCAATATATACCAGTGAGTTCAGAGCAACCTCAACCTAGCAAATGGTACTTAAGTCTTCTTCGTATTTGAAAAGGGTAGGGTAGAAATACTTGTCTTGAATTTACGAGCGCCGCAGGTTCCCTAGTTCACCCACAGCCATGTGCCTTTGTTTCTCACGGACCATCAGCGATGAGAGTAGCGCATACTATTGAGGCGGGGGGAACAATGACAAGCCAAGAACCCATGTCAATAGACACCCTGTAATCTAACTCTGGAACTCCGACCCGATCGCACCTCGGGCTTGATTTTATATATATACTTTTGAGCAAGACACCTGGTTCAAGCCTCATACCATTCCATCCAAAATACTAGGCTTCCCCATATATAGATGTGCATAGTCAGAATCAAATAACCCGTAGATTCTTATTCAGGTTAATGAGGATTGGACGATGCAGCCTTCGGAGTCATTGATGGGGAAAGCTGGTATGCCTACCTCAGCTGCTGCTAAGTTAGTGTGACCTCGATTCAGCCTCTGACAATCATGTTTCCGACAGCTACAACACCATGACAGAGAGAGAGGGGTCCCAAGAACATTTAGTCCATGGGACCTTCTCCCGTGTGGCTCTGTGTTCCGTGTATGTCTAGTCCGGAATGAATACTCCGTCTAGAAGGAGCGACATTCCGTACGCGACTTTGCTCCTAGTACCGCCGTCAAAGCCTTCTACCACGGGTTTCAGGCAAGTTGTCCATGAGAATAACTTAGTGATTGCTTGAACATGGTGTTGTACTGTACCTACATACATTGAAAGGTAGCAAGCAGTAAGTTTAGTATAAAAGGCATTAGCGGAACCTGTCGGGGGAGTATTTTCCGTCCCAGACCCCAAGAAGGGCTTGGCTGGCTGTCTCGGCGTCACTCTCTCTCGGCCAGTTCAGTGAGGTGTTGGCCTGGAGATTACCTAGTACCTAGTATTTAGTGGTTAGTAGTAGTCTGAAATTGGAGAGAGGACAAATCAATGAATCCAGCTTGGCAGTCAAAAGACCCTTTGTTGTCGGCGCATCTGGTCATTTGGTCCCCGATCGAACTAGTAGGGTAAGCCCAGCACTCCGTCCAGTTGGCTAGTTAGGACGTAGTCTACACTGGCAGAGTGGGCGGTCCACGTTTTTTTTTTTACCAACGAATACCCACTCGTCGCCCCTACGATCGAACAAGTGTATGTAATCTTTCCCTTCCCTCGGTCTCTCGGTCTCCTCAAATCTCCACTTCCGCCTGTCTGGCGACCTTAAGTTAACTAGTTAACTAACGGACTTTTTGAACACTGGGTAAGGTCAAAAGAAGAGTGCTATGACGACTTGGGATATCCACTCCTCCAATTCCCATCCAACATCATCCATCCGTCTCACTACAATCATTCCTTACACTCAACTCAACTCAACTCACTCACTAAACTAATCGACTAACTACCAACTAACTTAACAAATTTACCCGCCTTTGCTCTGAAACACCCACGAGCTGTCATTTCCTCTCTTTTCACATCCCCCCTTCTTCTTCCCCAAACCCACGAACCATTAATCATGAACCATTAATAGATCAGTCAATCAATCTACACATCTTACCTACTTACCTTACTCCCTCCCTTTCCCCTCCAACACCACCACTACCCCCCGATCGACCATTTGCCGACCGAACACAGAAGATCCTCGTTGCTTGCTTACATTATCTCACTCGAGATCCGCGCGCCTCCATCCACTTTCCCACATCAACTCCCGATCGACCTTGACTACCCTTTTTTAGCGTCAGGTCGTCATTCTCGTTCGTTTTGCTGCTCCGCACTGGGAACTCTGACACGCCCCTCACCCCGGCTTTTCCTTCCAGCTCGGACACCGCGAAAGCTACAACGTATCTATCACGCAACCAACCGATTCTACTCTCCATCCAAGCTTCCGCCTCCTCCTCTTCAACCGACTCACCTCCCTAGTTTCCTTCGCCCTCGCCTTTCTCCTCTCCTCTCCTCTCCTCTCCTCTCAACCTACCATATCACGGGCCACACCATTTGCGGTTACCGAAGCTTGCGAGCGTCGCTAAGGCCCTCGTTGTTTCAAATTCGAACCTGTTCAGTGTGGCTTTGCCTGGGACCATTCCGCGCGCAAGTCTCGATCCCTAGTCGAGCTTTCTTTGCCGATCGCAAACCTACCACCCTTTCTTCTGTCGCTCCGAGACCTCTCCATTGTCTTTCGATCGCGCCAATTTCTCCAGACTTCCCTCGATTCGACCGGTCTCAGATTTTGATCGACCTACTGTTCGAGAAACACACTGCCCGGGGGTTTTAGGTGTCAGCGGTCTGATAGGTGGATGCCGCACGCTTCCGCAGGCAGCTAATGGGCTAGTTCTCCGCTGTCTGGGAGTTATACGAGAAAATGGGTTCGTGTATGAGCTCTGAGGCGACCGGAGATGTTGAACAGAAGCGGAGGAGCCAGGCTATCGATCGCAAATTGGAGGAAGACTCGAGACGACTACGGCGAGAATGCAAGATCCTACTACTCGGTCGGTTTCGTGCCCCTTGTTCGGAAATTGAAAATCTGCAGGCTTGAGCTAACAGGATGTGTCTTGTCTAGGCTCCGGAGAAAGCGGGAAGTCGACAATCGTGAAGCAAATGAAGATCATCCATCAGAATGGCTACACGGTCGAAGAGTTGTCATTATATCGTCTGACCGTATACAAGAACCTCCTTGATTGCGCCAAATCGCTCATTGCCGCTTATCATCAGTTCTCTCTCGAACCTTCGAGTCAGAAAGTTCGCGATTACATCCAGTACATCCTCGAATACAATATCAACCCCGATCCCAATGTGCCGCTCGACAGTAAGGTTGGGGATGCGATCACTTACCTCTGGAATGACCCCTGTACGTCGACGGTCTTAGAACACCAGAACGAATTCTACCTGATGGATTCCGCGCCCTAGTAAGACTGCCCGCCCTCCATCCCACCGCCCGGCCCGCACACTGACTATGAGAAACTAGTTTTTTCGAGGAAGCCAAACGAATATCAGCCCCAGATTACATTCCCAGTGTGAACGATGTGCTTCGCGCGCGAACAAAAACTACTGGTATCTACGAGACTCGCTTTACGATGGGCCAACTTAGCATACAGTATGTGACTCTGTTATTGATGGCTAATTTGACCCTGCGTCTTCTATGATGCTTACCTGGTATCTAGCATGTTCGACGTGGGCGGCCAGCGCAGTGAGCGCAAGAAGTGGATTCACTGTTTCGAAAATGTAACGTCCATCATTTTCTGTGTGGCGCTCAGCGAATATGACCAAGTCCTTTTAGAGGAAAGCAATCAGGTATGTTTCGTACTGTTCTCCGCAAGCTGATACCGCATCTGACTGGCTGGAAGAATCGGATGATGGAGAGCTTGGTACTTTTTGACTCCGTTGTCAACTCTCGGTGGTTCATGCGGACGAGTATCATCCTTTTTTTAAATAAGGTCGACCTTTTCCGACAAAAGCTCCCTCGGTCGCCGTTAAACAATTACTTCCCTGATTACTCGGGCGGCAATGACGTAAATCGAGCGGCCAAGTATCTTCTGTGGAGATTCAATCAAGTCAATCGGGCGCATTTGAATCTCTACCCTCAGTAAGTCCGCCTTGTCGCCCGGACTGCAGCCCCATGATCTCTGACTATTCTCGCACAGTCTTACTCAAGCTACCGATACAACCAACATCCGATTAGTCTTCGCTGCCGTGAAAGAGACGATATTACAAAACGCCCTTAAAGATTCCGGCATCCTTTAGAGTGGGGAGCTACTCGGCTATTAGAAGTATTACTGGCTATGCTGCCAGTGAGAAATCTGGCGTTTGTCAACTGGTTGATTAGATCTTCCCACTGTGATCCTCCAACCTTTTCCTATGTCCCACCTGAGGGAACTCATTTACTGCCATGGCCTCTGTGCCGAGTTGTCCAGGGCCTTTCCTCTGGCCGTCCCTCTCTTGCCTTCCTTTTTCTCCTTTTCCTTGAGCCATCTGTTCTGTTTCCTGTCTCATGATTCTCATTATTACCCACATGCGTTGCTTTCTATGGGTTGGCGTCGGCGTTGCGGTGCTTGACTAGTGTCACAGTTTGAAGTGCCTGGCGTTGGAATGGTTTTGGGTCTGTTGGTTTGCCTGGCAAGGTGTTTGCTGTTTCTTTTGTTTAGGGTCGGGATGGCTTGCTCAATTTGGGAGACTTGGTCTGGATTGGCCATGATTGGATGCCCTTTAACCTTTCGGCGAGCTTGGGAGTTGATGCGATTTTTCATCCCAAGCGGAAAAGTTAATGGCTTCAACTTTACTTTGCATATAGCTTGTATGAGGGAGCGCTTGATATTCAGTTTCTCATGCGCTTGAAGCTGTTTCTCTTCTTTCTTGTCCTTCCTCCTTCTCCCTCCCCCCTTCTTTTGAACTTCCTTTCTCAGCTCGATTTCCTATTCCCTATTCCCTATTGATGTCATGCATTTGGACGGCGATCTCTCACTCTCATATCTATCATAATCTGTCATTCTAATTCTCCATTCTTGCTATCCTTGTTTGTGACAAGTGTCCATTTCCTTCTTGTTGCGCGGTTCGCCCGTGGCCGCGATTCTTGATCCATCTCACACAATCATTGGTAGCGATTATATACATGTAATCTAAATCACGTGGATTTTCTTTGTCTTCTGTTGGAAGTGGAAGTGCAGCTGCCCAGCCAGCGGGTTTCGCAACCGTAGGAGTAGTCAAGCGGGGGAAGGGGGAAGGTCTTGAGGAAGGGAGGACATTGCAGAAGGTCAACAATGGTCGAGGTCTGATCTTGATTATTGGACAGAGACGGATTTTCCTCTGTGAGAAGGTAGAGTTGGAGGTGCGGGGTTGAGCTGGGGGATGGAGTGGGAGGGGAAAGATGTTTGCGGTTGGACCAAAAGTTAAGCTGAGACCACCACTGATCATCACTGCTCATCACTGCTCATCACTGCTCATCGCCAACTACTCAGTACTTAAGGTACTCCCAATGAAGGCATTTATCTTATGCCTCAATCTCTCTGTTGTTCCCACTTATGTTGTCGGATGAACAGGAACAATTGGAATGGAATTATCTATTCATTCACAATTGTCTGATCCCCGCTGGATGCAGTGGAGGTGCGTCATAGCGGCTGTCCGGGGAATTGGCGGCTGCAGCTGCAGCTGCTCAGCACCGCAAAGCACAGACACCGACTGACCCGTGACGGCATCACTGCCATCACTGCCATCAATCTGAACCGCTATCTCTCTATCTTATCGGTCAGCCCTGCAACTTCCTCGTCCCATATTCAATGTCTCACCCCCCCCCAAAACTCGACCGCTTCATCGTCATCATCACCAACATCAGTCGATGATGGTGTCATTGACCAATAGGCTGATCCTACCCTCTCTTGCTAGGATCCCAGAATCTCTACCTACTTAATACACGAGTCTAAGAGTCGTTCCTCGCGATTCCGAGCCCTCCGTCGTGCAATTAGTTCCCACGCCATCTGGCACTATGCAAGCCCCGGTTCTACCAGGGTCTAGACATACGGTCAACGTGCATGGTGCAACGGCCCAGTCAACGTGCCAACCGTATGATCAGATCCCTGGTTCCCCTCAGTATAGTCCTGTCAGCGACTCAATCAACCCCTCCGATCCTCTCGTCACCTCCTCCCCCTGCCTTGCTTTGATCCTGGAACCTCAATTCAATTGAGGACCTCCCTGTCACGCGGTGCGGTGCGTAGGACTCCGCTTCCTCGAGCTCTCGCATCTCGCATCCTTCTTAAGTCGGGGTTTGTCTACCCGCTCTCTGCCTTCCTTCCCTTCGTTCGTCCCTTCCATCCCCTCCCTCGTACTCCGCTTCCTTCCTCCAATCTCCAGTGAAGGGCTCTCTTCCTTTTCCTTTCTTTGGATTGATCATCTTGGATACCACAGAGTCTGATTCATTAGGTGCACGGCTCTCAACTGTCATCGGCTTCCCAGTCCCAATTCTTCTCAGCGACCTTTCAAATACCGAACCTTTCACGCTTCGACCCTCATAATGGCTGAAAGTCGCCGCGAAAGGAGACCCTCTGTTGGAGCTCCCGTCTCCGAGCTTCAGGGCCCTGTTGGTCCCAGCTTCAGCCGCCCCAAGCACAGACGTACTTTCACCGGCTTTGGTCCAGCCGAAATCAAGAGTGTCGAGGCTAGCATCCCTGAGCACCTGAGAGAGGCGTGAGTACCCGGGTTCACCCCTCTTCTTCGGTTACACCAAAGATCCTGGCGGCCGCTTCCCAGAGGGCTCAGGCGCATTTGTAACCGGCCATTGGAAGACACTGAGCTGACCCGTGCGATCTCTTAGGTGGAAGAAACACGTAAGCTCACAGCATATGTACTACACTTGTCAGAGATCCATGGCTAACATTACCCGCTGACTAGTCTATCAATGGCTTTACCAACAAGGAAGACTTTGAGGTAGGCTATAGGCAAAGGATTGGTGATGCCTTCGCGTGCTGATAGCTATGTTAGAGTGAGCTGGTTCGCCACATTGAAACAACATTGGCTCGCTCGCTCTACAACTGCGATGAATTGTTGGTCCCTCCGTCCCAATCCCTCGCGCACCGATAGAGAATCTCATAGTCGTCCAGGGCCGCATACTCCGGAACTGCCTTGGCTTTCAGGGACCGCTTGATTATCGAATGGAACAAGACCCAGCAGCGACAGGCTTCTGCAGATCAGAAGCGAGTGTACTGTACGTGAACCAAGTGATTCTCCTCGGTAGGCAGACCGCTTACTCATATCTCATCCACAGATCTATCTCTCGAATTCTTGATGGGAAGAGCCTTGGATAATGCCATGCTGAACGTCGGCCTGAAGGATGCGGCCCGAGGTAGGCGTTCAATCCGCGGTCGCGACTGCACGAGCCCTTGCTAATGTCATACGCGATGTGTCGCAGAGGGCTTGAAGGACCTTGGGTTCCGTATCGAAGATGTCATCAGCCAGGAGCATGATGCTGCCCTGGGTAATGGAGGACTTGGACGCTTGGCTGCTTGTTTCCTTGACAGTATGGCCACACTCAACTACCCTGCATGGGGCTACGGCCTTCGCTACCGATATGGTATCTTCAAACAGGAGATTGTCGATGGCTATCAGATGGAGGTCCCTGATTACTGGCTCGATTTCAACCCGTGGGAGTTCCCTCGGCATGAGATCACTGTCGACGTCCAATTCTACGGCTGGGTGCGGAAGTACCAGGATGAGAACGGGAAGACCGTGAGCTCGTGGCAGGACGGCGAAGTCGTCCAGGCCGTGGCATACGATGTCCCCGTCCCCGGATATGGCACTCGCACGACAAACAATCTACGACTATGGTCGGCCAAGGCTTCTAGCGGAGAGTTCAACTTCCAGAAATTCAATGCAGGCGACTATGAGAGTGCAGTCGCGGAGCAGCAACGTGCAGAAACCATTTCAGCAGTGCTATACCCTAACGACAGCCTGGACCGCGGTAAGGAGCTCAGACTGAAGCAGCAGTACTTCTGGTGTGCTGCCTCCTTATTTGACATTATTCGACGATTCAAGAAGACAAAGAGATCCTGGAGCGAGTTCCCCGACCAAGTTGCCATCCAGCTCAACGACACACATCCGACGCTGGCCGTTGTCGAGCTGCAGCGCATTTTGATTGATCAGGAGGGCTTGGAATGGGACGAGGCCTGGGGAATCGTCACAAAAACGTTCGGTTACACAAACCACACCGTCCTGCCGGAGGCTCTAGAGAAGTGGTCTGTCCCCCTGATGCAAAGCCTTTTGCCACGACACTTGCAGATTATCTTCGACATCAACCTGTATTTCTTGCAGTACGTGGAGAAGAATTTCCCCGAGGATAGAGACATGTTGTCTCGGGTCTCGATTATCGAAGAGTCCCACCCTAAGATGGTGAGGATGGCATATATCGCTATCATCGGATCCCACAAAGTGAACGGAGTCGCAGAGCTGCATTCAGACCTTCTGCGAACCACTCTATTCAAGGATTTTGTGACCATCTATGGCCCTGACAAGTTCACTAATGTTACTAATGGCGTCACCCCGCGTCGTTGGCTGCACCAGGCAAATCCTCGCCTCTCTGATTTGATAGCTTCTAGACTGGGAGGCTACGATTTCTTGACCGACTTGACCCTTTTGGACCAATTGGAGGCATTTGCCGATGACAAGGCTTTCCAGAAAGAGTGGGAAGAGATCAAGACTGCCAACAAGCTCCGTCTGGCAAAACACATCAAGGAGACAACCGGGTACAGCGTGAACCCGACCGCGTTGTTCGACATTCAGGTCAAGCGTATCCACGAGTACAAACGCCAGCAGCTCAATATCTTCGGAGTCATTCACCGATACTTGAAGATCAAGTCCATGTCCGCCGAGGAAAAGAAGAAGGTGTTGCCACGCGTATCGATCTTTGGTGGCAAGGCTGCTCCGGGCTACTGGATGGCGAAGACCGTTATCCACCTGATCAATAAGGTCGCCTCGGTTGTCAACGAAGATCCCGACGTTGGCGATCTTTTGAAAGTCATTTTCGTGGCAGACTACAATGTCAGCAAGGCCGAGATCATCTGTCCTGCTTCGGACATCAGCGAGCACATCTCGACGGCGGGTACGGAAGGAAGTGGAACTAGTAACATGAAGTTCGTCATGAACGGCGGCTTAATTATTGGTACCTGTGACGGAGCGAATGTACGGAAACCATCCTTGTTTTCTTTTATGGTGGCCATGACAATGACAAATGCTAACATTGGCTGCAGATCGAGATCACGCGGGAAATCGGCGAGCAGAACATCTTCCTGTTCGGCAACCTCGCCGAGGATGTCGAGGAGCTCCGGCACCGGCACCTCTACGGCAACTTCCAGCTGGACCCCCACCTGGCCAAGGTCTTCGAGGCGATCCGCGGTGGGATGTTCGGGGATGTGAACAGCTTCTCGGCGCTGTTGGCCTCGATCGTCGAGCACGGCGACTACTACCTGGTTTCGGATGACTTCAACTCGTACATCACCACGCAGGACCTGGTGGACGAGTCCTTCCGCAACCGCGAGGAATGGCTGTCCAAGTCCATCATCAGCGTGGCGCGCATGGGCTTCTTCTCGACTGACCGTGTCATTAGCGAGTATGCCGAGAGTATCTGGAATATTGAGCCGCTCGTTGTCAAGGATTAAGGCATGATTCGGTTTGCGTGAGTGAAATAGGGCGGGGAAGGAGGAGGTTGTGGTGGTGGGGAGAAGGGAGCGAGGGAAAGACAGCTTCTTCTGTATGGGCTTATGTTTTTGCTCCTGGCATAGTTGTCAATACCGCTGCGCTTGATTTCAACTGATGAGCTTTTACTTCCATCGAGTCTATTCCTTGTGTAGATCTTTGTTCAAGATACGCATCTTTGGCATCAATTCCTACAAGATCGATCGATGCTATGAACAAGATTTAAGTACGTCAGGGAGATCGGTGTAAACAGGCTACAGAGATAAGGTGAGGCCAGGGGAAAGAAAAGTGACCCGAGGAATCTCTATAGCGACACTTCGTATACATAAACGTCCCTCAGTCCCTCAGTCCCTTAGGCGGTTAGCTCGGCCATGCGTTTCTGCAGTTCCGGCACTGCTCGGAGATGAAGATCTAGGTCTTCTTTCTCGCTGTTCGACACAGGATGATTAGCTTCGACCTTGACGAGAAAGCGAGAGGCAAGAGGGGCATGGGAAAAGGGGCAACGTACTCCTCCAACTTCAACCGCCGCTCCCAATCCAGCTTGGTGAAGATGTAGCCGCCCTGGCCGTCGAACTGCAGGATGCGGCGGTGGTACTTCCAGAGGCTGCGGCGGTGGGAGACGGTCATGAGGGTGATGCCGAGGCGCTTGGCGGTCTCGTACATGATGCGCTCGACCTCGAGGGTGACGGAGGAGGTGCACTCGTCGAGGATGGCGTACTGGGGCCGGTGGTAGAAGAGGCGGGCCATGGCGATGCGCTGCTGGAGCCCCCCGGAGAGGACGTCGCGCCACTCCTCCTCGGCGTCCCAGCCGCCGGGCCGGTCGACGACGCCCGCGATCTCGACGACGGCCAGGATGGCGTGCAGGTCCTCGTCGGTGACGCCCTTGGCGCGCATGTCGCGCAGGCCGTCCGGGTAGATCACCTGCTGGCGCAGCGTGCCCCGCGACAGGTACGGCCGCTGCGGGATGTAGAAGATCTGGTCCGGCGGCGGCTTCCGGACCGTGCCGCCGTACACGGGCCACAGGCCGCCCAGGATGCGGAACAGCGACGACTTGCCGCACCCGTTGGGCCCGACGATCAGCAGGTGGTCCCCCGGTCGCACGGCGAAGGAGAGCGCCCGCACCAGGATGTCCCCGTTCGGCGAGACGATGGGCACGTCTCGGAATTCGATCGCGTCGGCGGTTTCGGTCACGGTGCCGCGGGAGGCTAGGGTCGCGGCGTGCGCGGACGTTGAGTCCGTCGCGGACGAGACCAGTTTCTTCTCGAAGTGGCCCGATTGCAGGTCGTCCATCACCTCGAGGAGGGTCGAGACCCGGGCGGTGTGGCCGGCGAGCTCGGAAATTTCCTTGTAGGAGAACATGAGGCGGCCGAAGGCGTCGGAGGAGGAGAGGAGCATGCGGCGGTTGGTGACGAAGCCTGTTTGGTTTTGCATTGTTAGATGGTTCCATGCGATAAAGGTATGAGGGGGGAGAGCCTACTTTCGGTCCGATCACCCATCGTCTGGGTGACTTGGCCGGGGATCTTGAAGAAAACGGGAAGGCCGCAAAGGATCAGGCCCAGAGCGCCCCAGAAGTACTTGATCACAAAGTCTTCCATGAAGCCGTGGTAGAGCCGTCTCCGCAGGATGCGATTCACGTGCTTGATAAGGGTGAAATAGCCCTTGTCGAGAGTGTCCTTCTCGGCTTCGTGGCCGTGGTAGAGCGCGATCTCCTCGCTGTAGTCGATCAGGCGGGAGTGCAGGAACCGGAACTCCCCTTCCAGACGAGCTTCGTCGGCCACATATTTCCCGAAGGGCGGCGTCAGGGCCCGCATGACGTTGGCCGAGACCTGCACCAACAGGCCCATGAGGAAGAGTCCCTCGCCGCCGACGCTCTTGGAGAGCGAGTAGTTGTAGATGGCCATGTCGAGGACGGGCTTGGCCAGGTTGGAGTACAGCTCCGCCAGACTATCGGAAAAGCGGGACACGTCGACCGTGATGAGCTGGTCCGGGTTCTTGACCCGATCGTCTAGGGCGGAGATGGCGTAGAAGGTCATATTCGAGAGGTACTTCTCGTGGATGTAGTCCGTGAGACGCTTGCGATAACTCAGGGCTAATTTGCATTGGTGGTAAGACAGCTGGCGATAAGATCAGTGAGCGGCCCTTTTTCTTTTGTTTGAGCATCATCATGACTGCACTCACCATCGAGTTCGTGAACGTGGCCGGCACCGCGACCATCATCCACCACACCAACCCCAGCAAGAAGTCTTTCCCTTTGCCCCTCACGAGGTTGCTCACCAACCGCCCGTCCAACTCGGCGACATACAGACTCAGCAATGTTCTCAGCACCAGAAATACACTGTGGCCGAACAACAGCCGCAGCTCTTTACTCCTCCACCCCGGGATCACGATCTTGAGCAGCCGCAGCAGATTCCGAAAGAACTCGCGATTTACCTCGACTTTCTTGCGGGGGATATCGCCGCTGCCGTTGGCGTTGGCGCCGTCGCCGAGACTGCTGGTCCCGGGCCGCTTGCTCCGCATCTCCGCCTGTTGCTGGGAGGCGGCTTTCTGCTCGGAGATGGCATTGTGGATGCGTTTGGCGAGGGCAGCAAAGAGGGCTAGATAGACGGCTCGAGAGATCTGTTTGCGGTGGCGGAGGTAGAGGGAGGTGAACTTGGAGAGGAGTGGGCGTAAGGGGAGGGACCAGCGCTCGGGCGGCAGGGAGAGGAGCTTGGACTGGACGGCCATGGCGGCGGCGGCTGGGGGAGTAGGTAGATAGATCAGTTATCTACCGTAGCTGACCAGGGTTGACGACGATAAGGGAAGCATGACACCGGATGGAGAGAGCAATGAGGGAAATGACAATATGGTCAGAAAGTTGGGGTGACGTTCTAGCGGGGAAGGGGGAGGGAAGTAGAAGAACAGGGACAGGGACAGGAGGATGAATGATGAATGACATGTGAAAGACCCGAGTCAGGCGGGAGCGGGTCTTGCCCCGGATTTCCCTGGGCCGAGGATGGGTACGGATGGGGTTCGGTCCGACTCTACTTCCGAGATCTATAATCTCAGCCATAACTGTCTGGAAGATTGTTTCAACTGTATCCTTTATATCACATAGTCACAGGACTAAGTGGAGAGATCGTGCTTTCTTCAGCTCTCTCATCCTTCAGTTCTTTGCTCTATCATGGCCCAGCATGATTCAATCAACTTTGTTCTCTTCGGGATTCCAATGCAGTAGATCATATGACGATGATCCACCTTGAATGTATCAGATTCTCCTGTTGATTGAACTACCAAGCCCTTTACTTAGATGTATATTTCCCCGATGCAAGCAGGCTTGGGATTGTGCACGAATCCCAATTTTCGGACTTGTCAAACGTGATCTCGATGGGCCCAGAGGGGGGGTACAGCGTCAGGCGAATACTAGGTTTCACAGTATCCGGCGTATAAATCCCCACTGAGAACGGTCTTCCTGTTACACCCGAGATTCTCACCTGCGCAGCAAAATGTTTCACAGCAGGCTTGTCGGCTAACTGTAGCCCAGACAGACTGCGGGCAGAAGGGTCCTCTGAGTCCTCCTTTACCTCACTCCCAGCCAGGGCGGTTAGTTCAAACTCGGTGAGCCCATCGCCCCAGCACCGAAACGTGAGGTAGTTGTTGAAGGACGGACGATCGGAGGATAGGACGCCATGAACCAAGATAGGCTCCGACTCGGGCCCCAGCGTGAAACACTTGAGCGCCTTGGTCAAGTCTTTCCCCTGGGGTACGCCACAACGATCAAGTAGCGTCCCCAGCCCTTCGGTCCTGACGCTAGTCACGGCGGAACAGTTCACCTCATTGATTGACTCTGCCCAGCCATAATAAGCCGTCTTATCGCCGGGGTCATGTTGAAGCTTCATGGAGCTTGTCTTGTCCCCACCCATCACTTTGGATGTAATCGTCCGTGTGTCTTGATATTCGCTGAAAGTCGACGTCTTTGCGACACTGCTGCTGGCGCTAAAGTTCGCTCCAAACTCTGCCTTCACGTTGGCCTTGTAATCTTTCTGGCTCTTGAAGGCTGCGTTGCTCGTGTGCGTCTCCAAGCTGAACCGGCAGCCGTACTGGCATCGAAGAATGACGTGAGTGCCAAAGGTATCGAAGAAAGCTCGGTACGCCTGCGTGACGCCCTCGTCTTTCTGCTGCCATGCCGGTAGCTTATTGACTGCTGCGAGAAAGTCTGCGTTCAAGCTGGACTGTTCTCGGCCTAGCGGGAGGTACAGGTAGGTGTAGAATTGATTCTGCTCAATCGACATCACGGCATACATCGAACTCTTATCGATGGTAGCCTCATAGCTGTAGCCTCCACCCGCCTCCACCGACATGGCAGCATACTTGCCTGTGGCGTTGACGTCGGCCTTGAACGATTCGATCAGCTGACTTCCAGTCTTAACCTCCACTTCATTGAGCTCGGTCCCGTTGCCATTGCTGATGAGCTCGACATTGTTTCTGATCAAGACTTGTTGATCTACACCAGGGACCGAGACTTTCTTTGTCGTGGTAGCCAGGTCGAGAACGACGTAATCCTTCCGGGCTTTGACGACACAGTCGATGTCGAAAATATTCGGCCCTGACCTCTGTCGCGTCAGTCGTTTTTGATAAAAAGGGTATCGGTTGTGAAATTGTTTATTCTCGGTCACTCACGATCCAGAATGTTCACAGTGGATCCCAGCAGATTCTGGAACAGCAATTCCTTTTCGCCTGTCTCGTTAACTGCAATGGCAGTTGCCATATTGGCGCCGGATGATACCGTCATGTTCGAGATGTAAAGGATCAACTCAGATACGAAGTCCGAGACTTTTGGGATTTGGGATGATTGGAAGAATACAGGGACACCACCGCCGGTTTATATGAATTTTGGTTATGCTCAGAGAGGGTGGGTTCTTGAACAAACACCTTTCTCAGCTTGTCGCGGTGAAAAGGAAAAAAAAAGTGATCTGCACTTTCAGCTCCGATCTAAGTTGATGGAGCACCTGCCTCTCCTGCTATTCGACGACAAATGTCTAGGTAGGAGTCAGACAAGCTGAGAGGAGCCCTCCTTACCGTCCAACCCCAGAGGATCGGGTCGAAGGGTTATAGTCTAGGGATTGCAGGCAACCACTGCAGACTCGTCATATTCCTAAATCGCGCAAAGGCAGAGCCCTAGCTCAGCTGAGTCCACCGGTGATTGAAAGTGGATCGTTCGCTTGCGGCGGCCCAGTTCAGCTATCATCTAAGGTGTGGACTACTA
Organism: Aspergillus japonicus CBS 114.51; assembly: GCF_003184785.1. Taxonomy (NCBI): domain Eukaryota; kingdom Fungi; phylum Ascomycota; class Eurotiomycetes; order Eurotiales; family Aspergillaceae; genus Aspergillus; species Aspergillus japonicus. The sequence continues at coordinate 18,764 of NW_020291697.1, forward strand.
CTAGGTAGTCAGATACCGTGCGTGACCCCTTTCTACATGAGTAGAAAGAAAGTTCACGAGCATGATAGGCTACCGAGGCAACGAGGCAGAGCGCTTTCAATGTCGATCCCTCGGATAACTCGGTGTGTTGTGTCGACCTGGTCTCCCGCTACCCCCACTGGATTCTTGGTATTGGGTAAAAGGTCCTGGGTGACGACTCAGCTCGTGCACTGAGCTTCAGCTTCAGCTTCAGCCACCCCGCTTTCAGTGACCAAATCGGCTCGTCTTGTGATATAGGTACAGAGTGCTTGGGTTGGGGATGGGAGTATTGGTCACCTTGTAGGGAGGATACACTGCAGATAACGTTAAATATGATTACTGAGGATGCACTACGTATATAGTATGGCGTATTTGGAGAAGCTGATCCGTGGACGGTCAAGGAGAATACTTTCAGGAGATCGGACGGCAAATCGACCAGGTCAGTCAGTGGGTCCGATCAGTCACTGCAGGCAAGCCAGCCCTCCCTCGGCAAAGCGCGGTGGATTTCTTGTGCTCCGGAAGTCTTATCCGCCCCGAGCTGACCGAGTGAGTGAGTACATACAGTACATACTTGGTAGTAGCCAAGAAGGTAAGCAAGAATTTTTTGATTTTCGGAGCAGGGAAGACGAGGAGGGCGCAATCGAGTAAAAATACTATCAGACATCAAGATAACCGATCTCAAGGATTTCCTCCACGGTCATTCTTCTGGAAGGGTCCGGTTGTAAACTCACATAGAGAAATATTACATCGTTTTCTGGTACCCCCAAAGAGCACAATCGTTCCGTCCAATGCTCTCCATTTCCAACTTTATCTTCACATCTTCCAGAACCGAGAAATCACAATCGCGGAAGTACTCATTCTCACGGAGGTTGAAGTCATGAGTCAGAAAAGCTTGGACTGCCTTGGCCTTTTGCTCGAGTGTCCCACCCTTGAGTATGGCATCATAGATCCCAGGCGACGCAAATTCTATCCGTGCTGGGAGCAAGTGGGAAAACTGTTGAAGAGTTAGGGAGAGACTCATGATTATGAGGGTTATAGACTGACCACAATCCCCCAAGCCCAGACATTAATGGCGCTGTTCCACGGCTTGTTGAAGTAGACTTCCGGACTCCTATAGATTAACCCCGTTACTTGACCAATGGCCTGGGGTCATTACTGCAGTGGTCTAGTTGTAAGCAACACACAAAATATCACGGGTGTGACAGGATCCTGAGATCCTCCGTGGTGCCGAGTCATCGTTGCAAGCTGCAACGTTATCAAATCCATTCAGCAGAACATTTTCCATTTTGAAGTCTTTTAAGCATTCTTCGTTCAATTCATTGATTATATCATGTATAGACTTACCGCAGTGCCCAAAACCCTGGCTGGGTATATCCTGCAGTCCTAATAATGCCGACTCCATGCTATGGTTCCAACAGTTAGACCAAAAATGCACCACAATGCGGAATCCAGCCCAAACCCATCATCCACGGCCATACCCCTTTAACGGTTCGACCGACACTGAGGCGGATTCGGGCCTGTCCGCATCCATCATGGTCGGTCTTCTTCGGTCTTGTTGGGCCCCTTTCCGTGGCGCGGTATGCTTGACCACGTCCGTTTCTATCGGTGGAAGAGATTGAGAAAGCGCCCCCAATGCTCGCGGTGGAACACCAGTCTGGGATTCGACACCTGAACCGTACAACATCCCAATCTACCGTGCCCGCGATCACCCCTCTCCGCTCCCTTGTATCGGCTTTTCGAGGATCTCTGCGCGTGTGACTGTGTCAGGATGGGCTACGAGTGCACACCTACTTCTTTTTCCATGCGGAGCCTCGCTGGGCATTGGCCTGTATCCCAGATCCCCGGGACCACGATCCTATTCGATATGCGATCCTGGCCAGCATGGTGGAACCGCTGGTGGATGCATTCAATGCGAGGCTGGAACTCGGCATTCGTCGGAACCATACAACAACAGACAGATCGGAACAATGGAGTGCCAACTTCGCAAGGGAGGAGGCACCCTCCTGGACTTCAAAGGTTGGCACCCTTGTGGAACCGTTAGTTTTTAGGGAGGCCGGTTGCCAGGTCTCTGATATGACGATGAAACGGCATTTTCTGATGAGGAATATCAAGGCCCCGAATGGATATTTATATACAACATAGTACAATACATATAACATGAAGATCCAAATTCATAGGCGACGGGCAACGGCTCGGCCGCCTTTAATCATGTATTTAGGGATTACCCATGACACATTACTCTTGCAAGAAATTCATCATTTGTCACCAAGTCCCAAGAATAGCCCATTCTCGATGGAGGCGCTACCATAAGTAGATTACAAGCCAATATGAAACCACTTAAGAACCAAAAAAAAGTATATACATCGCTGTGCTAAATTCCCCCTCCCATGATCAAAATCCCAAAATGCAGTTTACAAGAATGTAGCCGGCTACCCGACTCCCATGAAGACGTAAATAAATCAGATGGCCAACATAGAACGAAGAGAAAAACCCCATCCCCAACGAGGCAATAGTCGTTGAGGACATAAGGGGTAAAGATAGAAAGTACACCCCTCTGTCAACAGGGTGGTGAACGATCAGACGGCGGGGCCTGATTTGTCCGTTGAAACGAACCGGGCAAGGGAGACGAAGACCTCTTGCCGCTATTGAACTGCGCGGCGATCTGGCTCTGCCGGAACTTCTCGAAGGTCTCGGATTCGTGTTTTTGCGCCGCCCAGAGCTCGTCCACCGTGGTGCCGAGATCCTTGAATGCCTTGGCGGCGTTCACGCTCTCGAAGTTCGAGCGCATTTGCTCCACGTGCAGGCGGTCGAGCTTGTCCCGCAGGGCCGCGATGTGCGATTCGTCAAACGTGAGAGACGACGGGTCATCGTCCGTCGCGTCGAAGGACGGGCCGAGGAAATCCCGCCGCAGATTCTGGCCCAGACGGTGCACGTGGCCTTCCTCGTGGGTCATGGCGCGCGAATGCAAGGAGGTAATCGAGCTCGCCCGGGAGAGGCGGACCGCGTACTGATGATCATCCTCGTCGTCCGCGGCGGCCTCGCCGTCGCCATTCGCGGCGTTGGGAGGTGTGCCATCGCCAGCGGGCGCCCCCCATCCATCTTCGCCCGAGTTTTGAGAGCTGGTTTCGGGGAAACTGTATGGGATTGCCTGCGGTACAATCCGCGTCTCGGGATATTCGTCTTCGAATCGCTGGATTATCCTCTGCAAGGTGAAATCCAAGAACTGAAGACGCCCTAGTGAGAATAGAAGGTTAGTGCAGGTCGCGGAACGAAGGGAAGGAACAGATCTTACTGTAATTGTTGTCATTGCCAGCCCGGTCTTCACGTACTAGGGCCGACTGAATACGGGTCCGAATGTTGCGTGCAGACTCCAGTAGGTTTCTAGACATGTCCCGAGGCTTCCTAGTGACAAAGGACCGAGATTTCCGGTGTCGAGGCGTCGCTGTGCCACTCGGAGGGCCAGATTGGTCCCCTGGCAGGGAGCGGTCGAGATTACCAAGGCAGACACCCAATGCTTTGACCACGCCGGTACCACCGATAACATAGTCTTCATCAGGCGCCGGCTCGTCGTCCTCCTCAACAGCTTCTTCTCCGGCACCATGACCAACGATATGCTGCAAAATCTCCGGAACATGCACGGTTGAGCGTGTGGCCGAAATGTCAAAAGAGTCCGAAAGCTCGACCGCCATGGCACCTTGTTCAAGATTCTGGAGAGAGTAGGCAACGATCTGAGACGCCAGAGCCTTGACAACTTCATTGTTCTCCACAGTTGGAACTTCAATGTCAACAGCAATAATGGTGCGAGACACGCGCACTGCTGCCATCAGCGACGCATAAACCGCGCACGCCTCCTCCTGGGTCGCAGGATCAGTTGCTGAGGCCAGGGCCGTAATCAAGGGATTCTCCAGGATGTTGAGATGGCATAGACTCGGGCACTCCGGCAGAACCTCGGCTAACGCGATAGTCTGATCAGGTGAGAGGTTCACATCAGCGAGATGAATCCGTTTGAGCGCAGGCATTTTGGGAAGGAAACGCCTAAAGGTTGGCAATGCGTCGGGCTTCACAGTGAACAGATCCGGATTATGCGAGAAATCGACAAAACGAAGATCAGGCAGGCATGCCAGTTCTTGCAGCAATGGATAGACCGCAGTGGGCGTGAGCGAACAATCGGCCAGGCTCAGCGCATAGAGCGGGTGGACGTCAGAGACAGCAGATGTGATCAAGTCGAGGTGATCCCGTATCGGATTACCGCCCAAATCGAGACCCTCGCATTTTCCGGCCTTCAAATAGCGCCCAACATGTTCCAGGCTCTCCCGCGAAAGCCCGTTGTTGGCGAACCCCAGCCTCCTCAGTCCTACAGTGGTCGCTGCATCGCAGATCCGCTGAGTATCCTCGATTGTCGGGTTACACTCACTGAGGAGAAGTTCCTCAAGGTGGTCCCCGCCAAACCGCTGTGCGAGCGCGTTGGCAAAGACAGCTGTCAACTCGGTGGAGGCTGTGGTGCAGTTCCCAGGCTGGACTGCCAACTTCCCGGAAGAAGTGATAGGAATAGGTACCCGGGGTAGTGGGATGCCAGAGAGATCAATGGCCTTCAAGGACTTTGAAAGGTGGACAAACAGACAGATATGAAGCCATCCCTCCGTCCCGATTTTAGGGTTGCCCTTCAGTGACAACTTTTCAATGACGCTGAACCTCTCTTCCTTATCCGCAGACTGGACCTCGGTTTTAGTGCCTCGTTTGCGTTTGCCCCACATGTGCTCAACCGTCCGCGTGGAGAGCAACGCAGCAAGAATTGACCGAACCGGGTCATCCGTCAAGGCACACTCTTCCAGAATAAGCTTTCGAACTGGAACAACAGCCAGCCAGTCACAGAACGTAGCTATGTCCTCAGATGTCATGGGAAAATTGCTCAGGTCAAGCACAGCCACGGTGCCCGGAGACTCCGCCAGAGTAGAAGACGGCTTGGATATCTCATCCACGATCCTTTTCAGCACGGGCGTTTCACGTAACTGGCAACAGCGCCGATAGATTCGAACAGGATCCGTGGTCGGGTGACTTTGTGTCTTGGGACGACCTGTGCTAGACGCAGGTGTGCGAACGCCGTACTCCTCGCCGTCAGCTGTCAATTGCATCGGGATCGTGCCATTGGCTTCTGCCTGTCTCCGCCTCCTCTCTCTCCGCTCCCTGCGCTCCTCCTCTGATCTCTTTTTCTTCTCCTGTTTCCTGGTCGGTTCTTTGCTCTCCCCGTTGGGCGTCGATTCAGTGGCGGCTGTGTCAGTCGAAACCGTAAGTTTTCCATTAACAGATTGTTCTTGAGCATTTCCTTCTTTGACAGGCACTGCAGCTTGTGCGGATTTGGCCGGAGTAGTCTCATTCTTGTCCTTTTTATCCTTTGATTTCGAATTCGACCTCTTGACTTTTGAGCCAGTCAATTCCGGGACGATCTGATGCTTGCTGTTGATCGCCGGGGCTTCCTCATCCGACTCTCGATAGGAGAGCCCCGCAATCTCCACGTCGACACAGAACGCAACGCGCCGCAACTTCGCTTGGTTGAGATCGGCAACCTTGCATCTATCCCGATCTGGGTCGATGTTCATCACCCGACGCGGACAAATGGACCCGTTGGTGGCCAACTTGCCCGATCCGCCGGCCGAGGAAGAAAGCTTCCGGAATGCGTTCGACAAGAACGAGGGGCCCTTTGGAGAGGTGGAGGCGAAAGGGCTATTCTCGTCCTTGCGCTCCTCATCCTTATCCTTCGGCGAGTACGCCGCACCGAACGGGTTGTGCGCATCCATCTTGGAGACGGGGGAAGTCGCCTTCGTGCTTGGTGGTGCTTTCATGCTCGATTGCGAGGGAGGCGTCGAGCCCGAGGAGAACCTCGAGCTCAGGCTGGAGATCCACGAGTTTCGCCTCCCCCCGACGGGGCGCGGAGCACTTTTTTGCGGCTGCGAGGCAGGCGAGGCACCGGTCGGTTTCGCATCCACCGCCCCCGCCTTTTCATTTGCTGCTTTATTCACCTCCTTCCCATTTTGGGCGGCCACGCTGGTGGGTGCTGTTGCGGAAACGGGCGGGGGCGATGGGGCATGGTTCTCTGGAGGAGGCTTCTTTTCCGCGTCACATTGTTGCGGGGGTGTCGCTCCTCCTCCGTCCGGTATCGACTTGTCGCTGACCAGGGATGAGGCCGATTTGCAGCGGGATAAATGGTCTGCCGTCCGGAGAATGGGTGAGTTCCACAGACATGACATTGCATGCGAAAGACGCCCCAAGTACAGGGCACACGATCGGACTCACCTTTCTGCGAGTGATGAAGCCAGCTGACATCCACAGTTTCTACCCCTTCCATTTTGACCACCGGTGCGTTTGTGTTGCGAGTGTGGTTGACTGTGACGTGATCGAGCAAAGGTAGGATTTGGTGGAGAGGTTAAATGAGGGCTGCACCTGCGAACTTCGAACCCAAGCACCAACCCGTCGAACAACAAAAAGGATGAGACGATGCGGTGGCAATGGTCCGTTCAGAAAGGCAGCAGTCAACGTATGGTCGAAGAATGTTGAGTGACGGTAGACCAATGGAAAAGCCGAGGAATGCGCAATGCAGATCAGTAGTAGTAGTCAAGTAGGATTATGAACGGCGACGGCGGGTAAGTTCCATCATGACATGACGGCGAGACACAGCGGACATGACGGAGCTGACGGTGTGGGGTTTGGGGTTTGTCACGCAGTTGCGATCGTGAGGTGGATAAGAAATAAATCGCGCATTAAAGGAAAGGTGTAGAATGAATCGTAAAAGGGGGGTGGAAGGAGAAAGTAAAGTGGACAAGGAAGGGAAGAGAAAGTCAAGTTAAGTGAGGGAAGCAAAGGGAATATCAATCTATGGGACGATGGAGACGGGGTAGTTTAAGGAAGAACAGGAAAGGTGCGGACTTTGCGGGCAACAGAACCAGAACGAGGCGATCGGGAGGATGGGGGGAGGGGCGCCGATTCGAGACTAGACTAGGAAAGTAGCATGATTATCCATTAGTCGGTAGTCGGTGGAGAAAAGGAGAGGAAGAGAGAGGATCACATACTCGAGTTCTTTACGGAGTACTCTACTCTCTTCTTGGGTCTTTTCTCTCCCTCGCTCTTTTTGTTTTCCTTTTTTTTTTCTCTCTAATTTTCCCTCTTTCTGTGCTGTTAGAAGGCACGGAAGGGAATGGAAAGGTCACGGGTGGTAAAGGTAGGTAACTAACCAACGTTACTTGACTTTGATTAGTAGTAAAGGGTTGAGGTAAAGCTAAGCTAAGGGTAACTGACTTACCGAAGATACTAGATTACTAGTAAACTTGGTAGGAATTGGGCTACTCCGCTGGGCTGCAGTCTAGACAGACAGACGGGTTCGTTTGTAAAGCTCGTAACCCTCGTATTATGCAGCCACGGCCGATGACGGAGACATGGAGACCAGACCCATTCATCGCCCAGTGATTGCTTGCCACCCTTGCCTGTTTCCCTCGTCACTCTGCCAAGCCTGACCATACCATACCTAACCTACTGCGTACTCTACTGGATTGGAATCACACCAGAGAAAAAAAGAGAGAAAGAGAAATCGATTCGACTCCATCAATTACATCCTGTACAGCACATGTAAAGTATGACTTCAGAACCGTTCTTCATATGAAGATATTGTTACCCACCACCTGGCAGATGCGCTGTCCGCATTTTGCCTGCCTCTCTTCCCGCCTCGACCTATCAGAATCGCACTGAACCCCGTTTCCCGTTCTCAATTTTTGTACCTCCCCCGGCACATGACCTGGTCACCTTACTACTATTGTACAGCTACTACTGTAGTCATGTGCTTTGCACGCGACCCGCTCTGCGTCATGGAGTCATTCATTCAGCTGCTGACTACCACTGACGCTCGTCGCTTGCATAATTAGGCATGTAGCTAACAATTAAGCAAAAGTGTAGCCCACCTCAGCCAACCAATAAGGCCTTCCGTGGGTAGGTATGCGCTGTACTTCCACGAGTGGTGATGATGATGATGAAGAAAATGCTTGCCTGTTCATCAAACAAAGCAACCCTGTCAACAAGGTGCAGACTGCAGAAAAAGCTTATTGACACCGGCCGATAATAATAGCCCTTGTAACTGATCCATTGAGGTAAAATATGAATAAAGTCAACAACAATTAACTTTTCAATCCACAGATGACGAGAGGGCTCCCATGGCGGCTGGGCTTCAACCCTGGGCTTCCCGGGTAGGACAGAAACTTTATCAGCGTTGCTTATTCGCGCCTCGGCCAAGCCTTCATCATTATATCATAGACAAAGAGATTGGGCCAAAGCGTAAGGTTATCTCTAGATTATATCAGAGGGTAGCATCATTACAAATGTCGAACTGAGGGTCAAAATCCATCATCATATCCCAGGGCGAGCAGGCCTCACAACTTCGAACCCTTTCGTCTTCTTCCTCGACTTCCACGACGATCGCCAGAGCCTGTCCTCCCCTGTGGCACAGGCGTTTTCTGTTCGTTCTACCCGAGCATTGACCTGCGATGCCATCGGCCGACCGTAGTATTGGTCGGCCTCGCGTTTGGAATAATCGCCGTCGCCGCTGACGGTCGTCGTGTCTTCGTCCAGGATGCTCAGGTCAACAGAGTCCATGCTGGACTCCACCGATTCATCCGAGCTGTGAGACTGCCTTGGGAGGGTGGAGAACTGGTGCGACGACATACAGACGGGAGTCATGGGCCGTGGAGCCCGAAAGTACGATGGAAACTCATTCGTGCTCGGCATCCCTGTGGTTTGAGGATAGGCTGAGGTGGCCTTCATTAGCATATCACAGTCGCCAAGATACCATGTCCCGGACAATACACACCCACAGGACGAAGCTCTGAGAGCTCCGTGAATGAAGTCTTCCGCGTGGACCGTTGCGAAAGTTGACCAATTCCATAAATCTAGAAAGAGACCCCTTAGTCATTCGGGCTATTGGTTGTCTGAGATGCATCCACATACCGGTGCTTCACGAGGTCGCACGAGGGGGCCACCATGGGAGTGCACGATTCCCGCTTTCCGAAGTATGAAAAGTGCTATGCTTATCATGCATGGAACCAGAAACCCGAAGAACATCATCGTTGCATATAGAAACAGAATACTGTATGCCAGTATACCTTGGTTGCGCTCGGTTGCCTCAGACTGCGGAAGGAAGGTACAGCTCATAACAAGGCTGGCAAGCCTGCCGATCGAAAAGCAGGCAGGTCTCCAGGCTGGAAAGTCCTGGCAGTTCCAAAGCAGGCAGACGAGATTGGTTGTCTCGCATATGATGAGAACCACAACCTGGGCAAGGCCCGATCGTTGCAATGCCCCGATCGCGATGCCTCTTACAATCGGAATGCCGTACAGAACACCGAAAATCCACGTTCCGGAATGATGTCTAGGGAACAGGCTTCCATGGGAGAAGGCCCATTGTCTGTTGGTCTTGGTCAGATACCGCACGGTAAAGCCCAAAGACACAGCAAGGAGGCCAACAAGCAAAACCGCGAAGAAGGTACGGTAAGCCGGGTACCATGATGATAAGAGGAGTTGACTCGTGGAGAAAGTAACAAGCGGAAAGAGGAAATGGTCGAGCACGGCTCGAAGGATACTCCATCCTGTACGCTGGCATTGAGTCAAGGATTCTTCCTGAAGGTCCGACAGCTCAATCGCTTGTCGCCTCCGAAGAAACCTCGACGCCCATTGGAATCCGAACGGGACTTGCACCAGCGCCACGATCCCCACGACGACGAGGAGCAGGTTAACAATCGCATTGACCCAGAGATCACTGATGGTGGTCCCGCCCAGGACCTGTGTCATCTCCTCCAAGCCCCAAGTCGAATTAGTGGCATAGATTCCATCCTCAACACCCGGGTAGGCGAATCCATGTGTGACAGGCCAATTCCGGAAGATGAGCGATGACCAGGCCAACTCCCCGACAATCCCGCGGAAGAAGCCCGGGTATGAAAGCGACAAACAGCTGGTTAAGAAGATGAACTGAAGAAACTGAAGACAATCGCCTAGTCCTTGTACGTGGGATTGGGCTGGGTCACGGGATGGGTCGGCCAGCTCGTACCGAAACATGCTTCTTCCATTGGTATGAAAGAGCCTGAGCGGGCCTGTAGCGATTCCAAACAAGACCATAATCAAGAATGGAAGAGCTTTCATTAACCTCGATGTCACTGAGCCGATGTAAGGCGTGATATGGGCAGTGATACAAGTTATTTCCTGGCCGTCCAACCGCAGATGGATGGTTGTGTCTAGTGTGTGCAGGGCATAGGAGTGGTTGAGATAGTAGGAGGTCTCGTAAATGGCATATTTGTGAAGGCCTCCAGTCAAGTGATCCTGACTGTGGCCTTGATTCGACATACTGAAGTGCTGCCCATAAGGATTCTCGGCACATCTGCCCCGACTTTCTCCCTGAAAGCCTACTGAACCGCCTAGGACACTTGCATCCACCACCAACTGTGCCAGAGACCCATTGAGAGAGTTACAATCGGCTTCATAATCCCCCGTTAGCTTGAGAAGTAGCGTTGGGCCATCATGGTCTGAGTGGACCAGGGAACCAGTTAAGGATTGCTGCTGAAAGCTGATGGCATCAACGGATGCAGCAATGGCAGGATTGCAATCCCAGCGGCGAACAAAGGCGGCCTGCGCCCATGGCAGCAGGAATAGAGCCCACGGCAGAAGAGGCAACATCAGATATAAGACATGCCAAACCAGAACCAAGATTAGGCATGGTATGGCCGGATGACGAAGGGGGAGGGGGGGGAGGGAGAGGGAGAGGAAAAGAAGAAGATCCAAGAGAACGTATGAAGAAGATCCCCTATCATATCAGGGAGCGTACAAAGTGGGCAGTGTAGAATCGAACTACTCCACCGGGGCAGGCAGCCTGCCTCCAGGGGACGGCGGCACCGCCGAGCCTCGGGAAGAAGACCAGACAGAAGAAATTTTCTTCTGGTGGCCGTTAGTCTAGTAGTGCCCGGTCGATGGGCGATGGATGTGGGGAGCAGCAACCCAAAATAGTAGGGGATTCTCCCGTCCACGGTCCATTCACGGTGGCGCCGTTGCAAGAGTACTATTTACAGTATAGTGTGTCTCAGTCCCAGGGCTGAACATTTATCAGCTACCAGGTACATTCTGCAGATGCAAGTCACATCTTCCGGTACAGTAGCAGATCACCTGGCACCTGATATTATACACCTAATGTTCTCAGTAGAGTATCAAGTATCCAAATATAATATACCAAGGACAGGGAACAGTCCTCAACATGCATGCATTAGCGTCTTGTCCCACCTTCCGCGTCGCTTGACCACATCTGCCCACTCTAGTCATCTACAACACTGCCAGCAATCAATGATACCTTTCCCATGGATACCAACGCACTTGTCGATCTCATTCACGAGGTGCAGGGCCAGCTCTAGGTGGACCAGGTGAACGAAACCTACAGAACAGGCCATCTCTGCCGCTGGGTGTCGACTTTCCATCCCAGACAGCTTCCCTGTCAACTTGATGGCACCTTTCGCCATGGCGCGTACAATGCTGGCATCAAGATGGTCTTCAGTGACGGCGCTGATTGGATGGTTCGTTTCCCTCGCGTCGGAAGGGTCTGTGACGACTACACCGACGAGAAGGTTGCCATGGAGGTTACGGCCCTGAAACCTCATCCACAGTAGCATTACGATCCCGGTGCCGAAAGTCCACGCGTGGGGTCCCGCTACCAACAACCCGCTCGGTCTCGGCCCGTTCATCATATCATCATGGACTTCATTCACGGCGTGAGCCTTAGCGACCTTCTCCGAGCCCCTAGCGCCTTGTGCCCCACCAGAGTAATGCGGGAGGACATGAGCGATCGTGACATCGAGATCATCTACAGGCAACTGGCGAACTTCTTGCTCCAGCTATTCGAGCTCGATTTCGACCATATTGGCAGCCTGCCATCGCCGCAGGATGACGACCAGAAGAGTCCCACGCTGCTGCGACCGCTAACATTCAAGGCACATAGCATTCTGCAAAATGGGGGAGTGAACACGTTCGGTACGTCTGGTCGCCTTGACTTTGAGCCCCCAAAGACGCTGTGACGGGAGTGCGTTAACGAAGCCACGGATGGTCCAGGTGACCGAACCCAGGGATTTGCGACGACGACGGAGTACTTCCAATATGTCGCCAATCAAGACTTGGGGCAGCTCATTCACCAGCCAAATTCAACCGTTGGCTTATACGACGCGAAAAACAAATATGTGGCGTTTAAGGTACTGAGAGCACTGATACCAGACTTGGTCAATGCCAAATATGACCGCTACAAATTCAAGCTGATTTGCGATGATCTCGGTCTGGCGAACCTGATCGTCCGCGGCAGAGACGACCTTGCTGTTGTCGGTGTAGTAGACCTCGAGTGGTCGTACATTGGCCCCGCGCAGCTATTCGGCTCGGCACCGTGGTGACTTCTCCAAGACAGGCCCGTCAACAGCACATGAGACTTCACCGGCGACGAGCCTCCCGAGATCGCTACCCGCTACTTCAGATGCCTAGACATCTTCATAGACGTGTTGGAGGAGGAGGAAGCGAAAATGCCAGGGCATGAGAAGCGAGAGCTCTCCAGTCTGGTAAGATGGTCGCGTGCCTCTGGGGCTATGTGGCTGCACATGCTTCTCTCGTCTGGTTTCAATGGCCATCGCTCATTCCCTTTCACCCAATTACGCCGACATCTAGGACCCGCGGAATGGGCGAGGCGCGAGAGCGAATTTGACAACGCGGAAGAGCTCGAGGCCTTGGCGACCCGGAAGGTGCGAGATCTAGACCAGTATGATGAAGCCGTAGAGGCACTGGAGGAGCGCAAGGCGCTGGTGGACGACGGTAGAATGACACGGCACGAGTTCTTGCGCCACGGATCTTCTCTCGTCTGACTCCGAGCAACCCATAAGGCTCGGAACTAGATCGTAATTAGTCTGGTCACGCCAGGACAGTACAGTACAGTACCTACTCCATTTGAGGCATTTTTCGAACTTGTTTCCATACCGATGGCCGGGGGTACTCTACACCCACCCCCTAATATCATCGGAATATGGTGCCGGGACTCGATCAAAACCCGTATATCCGAAGATAGAGAGGGTAGGTTGATGCCGGCCGGGACGGACGGGCCCAAGGGGTTGACGGCTAGGGCGGCCGGGGGGTTTCGAAGAATCTGCCGGATTTGGTAGTACGCTCCGGGGATCAGCCTGGAATCTGGATGGGTCGAATGCCGCCATTATTCATGTTGCCGAAGAACAATGCATGGGGTAAACTGATGGAGAGGAGTGGCATTATGTCTGACAGGCGATGATATACATAACGCACCTCCGTCATTTGACATAACGAGGGTTCACATATGATAGTCAAGAAATCATGCAAGAACTGCATCAGAACCACGGGCAACGATCGTGGCATGATAAGTATATCGCAGGTACTCGATACATCTTCTACGCTACGGCTACGCGGTTCATCGGAGCAAATATAATGAGAGGGCTGGTTGTTGAAACCGGGAAAGAAAATCGTATTGAAGGGAGGTAGTTGCTCCGAAAGAACCATGGACATAGACAAAAAAAACTCCGGTCGTAACAAGAGTCTCGAATCAGACTACTTGGGGATATCACAAATTGAAGATGGTTAGTAAGAAGAAAAGACACCCAGGTCACCGTTTTTTGGATTTGTGTTAAAAGAAGATTTTTAACTTTTGTTTGTGACTATCGCACTTCACGCATGCATCAAGCACGAATGGCCTCCACAACAAAAATCCATTTAAGCGGCAAGCTCGCGGATCTTCTGCTCAACGCGAGCCTTGCGCTCGTCGTGGGTGAGGCGGACCTTGCGGAACTTCTTGCTCTCGGCCTTCCACTCCTCCTTGGTCTTCTTGGAGTCGGCATCCTCGTCCTTCTTGAAGGGATCCTCGCGGATGGCCTTGTGGGCCTCGGTGTAGAGGTCCTCGATGTCACCGGCCTCAATGCCAGCCTCGGTGTACTTGTGGAACTGGCCACGGAAGCGCTCCTCGTCGTCATCGGCGAGACCCTCCATGTACTCAGCGACGTGACCGCCGAAGATGTAGTTGCGGAGAGTCTCAGCGTCGAGCTCCTCGGACTCGATGTCGAAACCGGGGAAGCGGGACTCGGAGTGGGGGACTATGGAGTTTCGTTAGCACTGAGGTCGGTTCCAATGGATACGGTGCGGGAACTTACCGAGGACACCAGCGTCAGAGCAGCCCTTCATGGCACCGAAGACACGGGCACCGGTGGAGGTACGCTATGAGAAATGGTTAGCTTGGTTCAAAAGCTAGGCAAGATCCAGGTTTCGTTCGGGGAAAACTCACGGCAAGACCGACGTCGAGGACGACCTTGAAGGGGCGGCGCTCGCCATCATCAGTCTCAGCGGCCTCGGTGAGAGTGTACTCTCCATCAGCCTCCTCAACACCAGTGAAGGTCTCGTCGAGGTTGAGCTTCTTGAGGGCACGGCGACCGACAAGGAGACCAGTGGCGTAGGCGGCAGCCCAGTTGGTCAGACCGTTGGTGATGCCATAGCGCTTGAGCTCGTGGGAGTAAGCAGCGGCGAAGACCTTGTCACCGGAAATCTCGGAGTAGACGATCTGGCAGATGACTGTGCCGGAAGTCAGTCAAAATTGGTTTCCCAGGTAGATCGGTCGAAAAGCGGAGTAGACATACCGTCACGGTTGGTGAAGCGGACGACCAGGCGGTACTTGGGGGCGTTGTACTTGTTCTTGGCCTGGGTGATCAAGCGCTTACGAGCATAGTAGTCGGTCTTACCCTCGCGGCGACGACGGTACTTAGTCTGGTAGCGGCTGTGGGATTGATTAGTATCTCAGACAATGCGACCGGCAGATTCAGAACCAAAAGAATCAAACTCACCTGTAGTAAGCGCTGTTCTTGACCTGCTTGTGGAAAGGCTAGATCGCGAAAAACAAGCGAGTCAGCAATTTGCGCTTCAGAAAGAAATCCGACTTGTCCGAAGCATCTTGCAAAGACCCGAAATTTCGTCCCACAAATCCCGCCAGGGCGGGGGTGGTGGTGGGAAAATCGAAATCCCATTGGGAGATGAAGGAGCAGTCGAGAAGAATCGTGAATCGAATTGTCCGATTGCAACGATCGCTAGAACGAGGTCTAACTCACCATTTTGACGGTGACCGGGTGATGAGGACCGAGTTGTCGACGTTGGCTGCTAAGGAAGGAGGAGGGAAAATTCGTGGGCTGACTTTGTGGAAGGCCTCGCTTAGCGCTGCCTGCATCCCGGCCACGAATTGCGGTTGGCGACGAGCGGGCGGCCGCCGCTGCCAGCCTTGGCCACCCCAGCTTTAGGAAAGTATAGAGAACACCAAGTATACCCCCGCAGCATGCCAACGTGCAATAACCTGATCTTCTGACTCAGATTGATCGCTGAAGCTATTCTAACAAATATTGACAAATATATTACCTCGAAATCTCTACCACAGAAAATTTTACTAGCGGTGATAATCAACAGTGTTAGCAATAGCAAGAGGTCAAACCAGCCTCTAACTTATAGTCGCGACTTATCCGATCCTGCTTGTAATTGGAGACCAGTCATCTTCTCCAGCTCGCGAACAGCGTCTTGCGTTCGTCCGAGGTTCACCTTCAAAGTCCGCATCCCCGCCTTCTTGGCCCCCTTCAAGTTCTCCCCGATGTCATCGAGGAAGACCACATCCACTGCGTGCAACTCGCCTTGACCTTTCTCCTTGGCGATTCGATTCATCTCCCGCAGGGCCGCTTCATAGATCTTCTGGTCCGGCTTCCGAAGACCTGTATGCGCTGATGAGATGAAAAAGTCAAACTGGGATTTCTTCTCGTCGAGATCACGATTGTACGGATGTCCGTCCGGGAAGATGACGGTATTCGACAAGGCCCCCAAGATGAATTGCCCTGACTCCTTCAATCTCTTCAAGGCCGGAAACATATGAGGGTCCGGCGTTCGCGATACCCTCATCATCTCCCAGAACAGAAACTCCGCATCGATCTTAGGCACCGGAGGGGTGGGCGACTGCGTTCCGGTCGGGTTTTTGCTCTGGATCTTCTCCTGGAATTGCTTCCAGAGACTCGGGTTCTGTAGGTCATTCTGGAACCCGGCGAAGAAGTCGGCGTCCATCTTGATATCCCCACGTTCTAAGCGGTGCCAGCTGCCGTTGGGCGCGGTACGCGAGATGCTGAAGTTCACCCATCCTGGAGGGATGTTGTGGGCAAGCTCGTAGTCCAGAATCGCCTGGAAGGGGGAGAGGACCTACTGCTCATTAGTATCTGGCTGCTCAGAGATCTGGGTCTGCATGGAGAGGTGCCTCGGCCTTACACACACTCCTCCGATGTCGAACAGGAGGCCTCTAGGTCGTTGGGTGTCTGACATGATGATTCCGTGCAGCTCAGCGCAGCTTAATGTAAGTTGAGTGAAGTCGCATCCGTACTTCAGCGAGCGTCAAGTCAGTAAATGTAGGATGCGCTGCCGATCGATGCTGGAATCGATTTTCTGTCCTGCGGAGTAATGCCAGATTGCCGAGGTTAGATAGATGACCTGCAATGGCGCTTTCTCATCGATCAATGCCAATCAGCCCCATTTGGGGATCGCCTCGGCTCTCAGGTGGCGGTGTTCATTGCATAGTACTAGATTGAGCTGCGAAATAGTCTGCAGGTCTCCTGAGGATGCAACAAATGCAAGGAGTTGATGTTAGATCATCCGGTCGTTGTAAGGGTGAAGTCGCAAAGGATCACGTGGCCGCGTTATCGATAGGAAGGCGGCACGCGTCGACGGCGAGAATCAATTGAGTCTCCTTCGATCTCAAAACCACCGACGCATCGTCATTATGGGGCCATGGACTCGACTCGTACCATTTCCGAGTTGAAGTCATCCTTCATCCGAGCGCAAGTGCGCATTTTATCTGAAAGCCTCCAGCCGCCCGAGGATTGGCGACATTATGCGTCCGAGGCCACCGAGGATGAGCTGAGCGATAAGGTGGTCGGGGATGCTCTTAAGAAACGTGAGTACTTGTCTCGAGTTTCAAATTGGTGATTTTCTTTCACTCCAATTACTGTTTCTATCTTGCCTTGGTCAGGACTAACTCGGCCACAGTCAATGCGTCTCTGAAACAACACAGTCGGATCGTTTACTCGTCGCAGGCCATTCAACATGTCGCACAGCAAATCGCACGTCTTTACTGGTCCTCCGTGAATGAATCGATGCGCGACCGGGGCTCTTTGCTCCAAGGGGTGGAAGAATCTGTGGATTTATCCAACCACATGTGAGCTACGCCTCAATTTCCCAGCTCCGAGATAAGACTTTTGGAGTTTGACGGTCTGACTGTATCCCAGGAATATTGCGCAACTGCCGCTGGAATTGGAGGATCCGAATGCGAGTGACGAGGACCGAGCAAGGTATGGATTACATCGGTGGCAGGTTTCAATTGCACCTGGCTAACAGTAGTACAGATACCAAGAACTACGCGAACGTCTAGTCGCCCTGGACAGTCGTCGGAAGCAGCGACAACGGCGGTTGAACCAGTTGCGACAGCTACAACGCTTACTGGAGCCCTTCCAGAACCCGCAGGCTAACATCCAGCCAAACTTGGTCACAAGAGATGGGGAGTTGGTTCAGGAGCTGGACAAAATGCGGATGCTGGTTGCGCGCGTAGGAGGGCGGATTGAGCAGGGCAAGAAGAAGCTCAACAGTGATGAGCAGAACGCTTCGTACTCGCTAGAAGGGGATGAGAAGTTGGAAGCGTTGTTGGACATGACTGAGTAAGAGAGTTTTAGCAGAACAAATGGGGATGAGGGTATACAGAACAACAAAACCTAGAAGTAAAAAAAAAAAAAGTAGAAATTCAAAACAAAAAACCACAGAAAGCTGAAAATCTGGGACCGCATGCTTAGAGGCTGCATATGCATGAATAGGTACCATTTGTCTATTTGTTCTCCCCGGAAAAGGTACGGCGGCCGAGACTGGTAGCACAGCTGCATGGATCAGATTTGCCCTAGACAATCATCATCAGAAGATGATCTCAATCACTGGACCTACCGCTGTGTCTGTCGAAAATTAGGGGGAGAAAGTTTCCAATGCAGCTTGGTAGAATTCTGGAAAAGGTGCAAGGGGTAAGGCAACGATTGAATTACCTACAGTTGCATCAACCACCACAGGTGC
Organism: Aspergillus japonicus CBS 114.51; assembly: GCF_003184785.1. Taxonomy (NCBI): domain Eukaryota; kingdom Fungi; phylum Ascomycota; class Eurotiomycetes; order Eurotiales; family Aspergillaceae; genus Aspergillus; species Aspergillus japonicus. The sequence continues at coordinate 36,965 of NW_020291697.1, forward strand.
CAGTTCAGTAAGTGAGTGAGTTGTTGGGTTGTTTATTCTTATTTGTGCATGTCCCGGCCGCACCTGCGCTGCTACTGCTGCTACTGCTGCTGCTTGTGCTTGCTTTTCCTTCTTCCTTCTGCTGGTTTCTTTTTGTTCTTCCTCTCTTCTTTTGGAGATTGTGTTAACTCTACTGTGCTAAGCCTAGTTCTTCTGTTTATCTAACACCCTTGACAGTTACCTTCAACTTTCACCCAACTCCCCATGTGCCTGACCCTGCGTGTGCCTGTGCTTTTACCTCAGCCTCCAGCCCGTTCATGAATCCAAGATGGGAGAAGCCGAAGTCTTCACCGCCTCCAGTTGTGGCGCTAACGGGGCTAGTGCTCGGATGAATCTCTCCGAATCTCCGGCGCTTGACCCTTTTAGCTCAACACCGGGAGTAGTGAACAACACGGAGCGCAATGACGACGGCCACAATCGCCAACCTCATCTGGCCTCTTCGTCTGTGGCTTCAGCTCCTGCCTCTGCCTCTGTATCTGCAGCGGTCGCTTTTCCAACACTCGACTTTTCTTCTTTCTCCGATTTCACCCCATTGATTCCACCCGACCGGAAGATCAAGAGTGAACCCGTTTTTCCAGTCCGCAACACCAACGCGTCCACACCCCCGTCTGCTTCCAAGCCAGCCTTTGTCCGTGGACATCGTCGTCGTTCCACCCACGTTACTCGGCGCGACCTCGACAAATTTCGCAAAGAGGTTCTTGGCGTAGAGAGCCCAGGTTTCGGATTCGACGACGATCCCAAGCCCCCCGCATCGACCAATCCCGCCCGCGACCCTCAGTTTGAAACCTTGAACCGTGCTTTCGAAGCGGCAAGCATGTCCTTGAACAACGCTGGGGGCATGGCTGGCAACAATCCCGGTGCGAACATGTACGCCGGTTACGTGGATAACACCGGAGGTGGCCCAATCATGCCCAATGTCCCTCGTCAGTCTATGTCGCCCGCCATGCCACATACCCCTAGTCAGGTTAACGGCGCCGGAATGCCTGGGATGAACGGCGGTATGCCCATCAATGCGGGACAGCAGATGGATCTTCATCATCTCTACGACATGGTCCTCGAACTGAGCGAGGTGTTGAAGAACAACCGTGAGACTACGAAGAGTATTGTCAGCAGTGCGGAGGAGATCATGGTATGATTCTTTTTTACATGGAAGGCGGGCTTTGCAGTGCTGACGGTCTTAGAAACGCTCTTCTGCTGAAGGAGTCAGCCCGAGCATCCAGCAAGTGAATGGCGAACTTTCAGGTTTGTGAACGGCCATTCGAAATATGAGCACCATACTGACAAGTTCAGCTGCCCGCATTGCAGAGCTTGAGCGCGCTCTCGCGAAAGAGAAACGTCTCGTTGAGATCCTTCGGAACGAGCAGGTGGAGAACACGAAGCTGATTGGGGAATACGAGGCGGCCGTGGGTGTTATGGTGGAACAGATTCGCAACTACTGCCAGAACAACAACCTTCACTATCTCGCGCAGAAACGTCACTACAACAACCTTCTCCAAGCTGAGCGAGACTCCCACCTGGAAAGTCGACTGGATCGGGACTACTGGCATGCACAGACCATGAAGTGCGCCGAAATGATCCGCACCGCTTATCGCCTGCGCTGCGAGGAAGAGGAAACTCCGATTCGCATCGTAGCTGGTCTCCAGAACGAAGTGCGTGCCTACCGCAACGCCCTCGGCATGGAGCCCGAGAAGCCCGAGGAGGAATACGGATGGGAGATCCTGAAAGACGTCCCCGGCGGTTCCGAGTGAAGTAACATGGCAGCTTCCGTACCCTGGCGGTATGCTTGCGCGATGACGATGACGATGACGACTTGGTTATCGGCTTTTTTTTTTTCTAAGCACATGACATTACATATGGCGTTCTGGAGGAGCACGTGTTACTTACGGGATTGTTTTCGGGGAAAGATACCCATCTTCGCATGATTTGTATCACTGTCTTCTGCTGGTTATGGGGGGGATATTATGTACTTCATTGGACATTCGCATCGGATCTCTCGCCCAGCTTCAAGATCTGAGATTTGTATTCAAAACAGCTTGCATGTATCTTACATAAAGAACTAATGATGCTTCGCTGAACTTTTTCCCTCCCAATCTATTCCGTATAGAAAACCTCATCCAACACCTTCCACCACCCCGGCCCTTCAGCACTGCCCACAGCCCCAGGGATCGGACTCTCCTAGCCATCAAACAAAGTCAATCCGGCGAACCCCGACACCCTCCCCGTCAGGGAGAGGCAGAAAAAAAAAGGAAGAACCCCACATACCTGCATCCCATCCGTCATCGCCCACCACTCGCGCACCTTGGGATTCGCCCGCATCCGCGCCATATCCCCCTCGTAGTCCTCCCCGATATACTTGAACGTCGCGAACAGCGTCCGCTCGTTGTCGAAGAAGATCGAGTCTAGATTCCGGAGACATCAATCAGTGTCAGTCTGCCCCCCTCGGCCCAATCGGTCTCGTCCTGAGTGCCGAGTATATTCACGGTAGGCCGTCCTTTTCGACCCTGAGGGAAATGTAGGCAGGTAGATAGGCAGGTATCTAGCTCCCCGAGGAGGCCCGAGTGAGAAAGGGGGGGGGGGGGAGGGGGAGCACCTACAATCCCGGATATGACACTCGTGGATCTGCCGCAGCACCTCGGGCCAGACGTTGGCGTGGCATTCTTTGTACGCGGCGACGGCGGCGGGTTTGAGGTGGACGATTTGCGCAATGCGACGAGCTGGGGTTGGCGGGGGCATTTTTCAGGTCGTCGGTTCGTGGGTTTGTGCTGGTTGGGGTTGAGGATTTGCTTTGCGATTGTCGCGAGATTGGGAGGAGGAGGAGTGAGCGAAGCAATGTGTTTATGGCGGTTTGGTGTCGTTTGTGAGGTTGGACTTAGGTTCTGGTTGCTTCGTTATTGCTTGTGCTTTTCTGGGGGATTTGGAGATGGAAGGAGGGGTTCGTCGCGGCGGGGTTTACAATACTAGTATAGTGTAACATATAGGCTCGGGGTGTTTTGACCCGAATCGTGGGGTGAGGGGTGGTGATCTTGATTGTTTTGTGAGGGGGGCTTGGCGGATGTATATCACTGCTCAGTGTGCAGGAGAGTACAAGTGTGTTTGGTGAGTGGTGCGGGGAGGTTCCGATGGGTCTCGATTTTGGGATAATTACTCCAAGGGGGTCATGGTTGCTGTTGTCTATACTTCGAATTCGACGGGCGAGGAAGGTATGGGTTTATATATAGTGGAGGGTGGACACCAGATAAAAGTTGTGGTGAGCCAAAGGTCATATATCATATCATGAACCCGAGATTAAGAACATCATAGAAGAGCAGTGCGCGCTTGGTATCCATCATAAAACCAGTCATCAATAATCAAGCAAAATTCGAAGCCAACAACCGCTCTACCGTGGTACAACCTGCTTCTTCGACACGGGTCGGATCCACGACACAAGCACATTCGCCCCGATCGAGATCGCCCCGATGATCCAGAGGGACTTCGAATAGTCCGAGCCATTGTAGCGGAATATAATCGCAAAGATGATCCCGCCAAGGTTGCCCATTCCGCCCACTGCACCGGAGACCACACCTGCCCGTCTGTTAGTATACCCGAGGTTAAGGAACGCTGAAGCAAGACGTACCATTGGCAAACGGAAAGACATGCGGCACCAAGGCGAAATTGGCACCATTGCACGACTCCAGGAAAAATGCGAGCCCCGCGATGAGCCCGAACATGGTGGATTCGGACTTGGGGTTCGTCAGCCCGATCGCCAGCTCGAAGGCCCCCATGATGACGCCAAGGAACACGAGCAAGATCTTCTTCGACCACAGATTCTGGGTCCGTCGAAGGAGCAGGTCGGCCAGAAAGCCGCCCGCTGGTCGGAAGACGACGTTGAGCAGACCGAACATGGCTGCCCATTGTCCGGTCTTGGTCTGGCCCATATGGGGGAAGTTCGCGGAGTAATATTCGCCCAGGTTTGAGTTGATGGCCAGCTCTGCACCGAAGGAGCAGGCGTAAGGGATGGCTACGGCGGCGGTAGAGAGACTGAAAAGTACCCCCATGGCCTCTTTGCGTGTGGGGGCTACCACAGTATCCGTTCGGACGGCATCGAACTCCGCGATGGTCTGGGAATTAGAGCCAAGAGACACGGGCGTTTGTGCGCCTTTCTTCTCCACGTCTGCCATGACGTTTGTCATAGATGGCGTGCTGGAGGGCTGTGCGGACCTCAGGTCCGCCTTGAGGTCGACAATGTTGCCTTCTGACTCGGCAGCCATCTCGCGAGCCCAGAGGTGGCGCTCTGACCATTTACCCGTTGGCGTGTCCTCGCATAAGAAGAGCATCGCCACAGCGATAACCACAATGATGATAAAAGGGACGATGAAAGCAACCCGCCACGCTTTGTGTGGTGTGAGGCCCCGCGAGTAGACCAGCGAATCGTAGACAGCGGGCATCACGAAGCTAACATGCATCAGTCGACGTCTTGCAATGCTGTCCCCAAGAATTGTCAACGTACTATGTGATACCACCACCAGCATTACCCCAGCCTCCAGCAAGGGCATTGGCCATTCCGACAATCTTCTTGTCAAAGAACCCAGTGCACCAAACCTGACAAGGCACGAATGTGCCTCCCAGAATACCAATGAAGAAGCGTAGCGCGATCAGTCCCTTAGGCGTGGTGACCAGACCAGCCATGGCAGTGGGGATTGAACCGCTGAGCAGCAGTCCGATGAACACCAGTCGCGGTCCAAATCGATCACACAGAGGGCCTGCCACGAACCTCACAAGTAGTCTAGACAATCGGTCAACTGCCTGTTGTGCACATATGAGGGTAGGTGTCTTACGTTGCTAGCAGGGCAACAATGTTTGAGTTTGCCACGTCTTGCTGTGTCATGTGCAGGTCTTTTCGGATTGTGACGGTCAACTAGTTGAGCTCCGAGTGTCAGTCGTTATCCTCCATACTGGCCAAGGAGGAAGGCTCCCCCACTCACCAATGGCGGAAAAGCATACCACGAGAGGAATGCAACCATGAAACCCAGCCACGAGAAGAAGAAGACTCTTCCATATCGATCGAATGGGTTGAGAACAGGAATAGACTGTGCTTTGCGATTACTTGGGTTGATCTCCGGCGAGACAAAGAGAAGTTTGACGAAGTCCATGGTCAATCACACCGTGTACGAAGGTGTCTGCGTGGTGGTTTAGGAGTAGAAATTGAAGTACAGGACACACGAAGAGTAATAGGACTATAGGTCGAGCTCGAGGGCACCACAATAGGCAACACCACCAGGGTGCAGAAAAGAGAATAGACCAACGGACCGCTAGGCTAGACGACGGTGCTATGGGTCCGGATGTTTTCCTGTATTCTAGGACAAGGGAGGCGGATTTAATCCAGACTAGGAGGAGAAAATCGCACTTCATATATAGACCATGGTTGGAACCACATCCCAGAAGCATGGAGATATGAGCACAGTATGATGATGCACCTGGCAAGCAATCCCCTATGCCAGAGCAATATCTCTATCTCCTAGGAGATATACAGATGCAAGTCATGACTGTGTCAACCCGAGATTAGGACACATGCCCAGTCGCATATCTCTCAGCAGCTCGTAACAGCACTGGGCAGTGCGGCAGCTGGAAAATCATAATCGAGGCAAAAATCATGAAGCCAATCTGGAGAGCGACGCGCAGTGATCCACTCGTCGGACAGTGCTAATATGGTAGTGGATACCGCAGCTCGTAGCGCAGCAGCAGCACAGGACTAGTCGGAGATGACCTCAGGGTTCGTGGTATGGAAAGAAGATCCAGACCCATTTCCATACCCCATGTCGAGAAGTGGCCAACGAGGGTGATTCATCCGGCCAAGAGATAAGGCAAAGGGACCCTGCACGGCAAATGAGTTGGTTGATAGGCGTGGCGCGGATACTGAGGCTGATAAGGAAGTAAATCTGGGGAGAACAACTCCGCGGAGGTCCCAGGACAGTCAGGAAGGTTTCTGGTTATCTATCAGTAAGGTATCAGCAGCGAGACGGCAGTGACAGGCCCAAGTCGACCGGTAAGTGGGCCTCGGTCCTCAGGCCCATCTCCATCGGCAGCTAGAAAAATTTTCGCTGGGAATAGATCATCCCGGTTTCTTGGTGTTGCTTGACTTTCGTCAACTTGCCTAACCTGCTATAGTCTCTCCTCCAAATTAGTCTCGACTAGTGTCTGAAACGACCTTGCTGAATGGTCATCCATGGTGGGTAGGAGGAGTATTGCGTCTCCATCTCAATGGAGACTCAGAAAAGGCGGGTGTTTCGGAGCGGTGTCATAAGCTCTGAAGCTATTTTTTTTTTCTTCCCTTGTCTCTCCCCTTGTTTTTTTCCTTTTCATTTTTGGTTCATGGTTTCAAGATACATTGCTGAGGTGAATAGATTGTCAGAGAGCAAGCCACGGTTCGTAAAGCGAATCTGAGTGGACGATAGGGGATGGATGATAAGGGGGAGTGTCGATAGGGAGGGTGGAAGTTTGTTTTTCAGGACCGATCCATGGATAAAAACAGTTAGTGGAGATCAGGTGCCCACGCCTGCACAGACCACGCGATGGGCTGATGTTCGGCACTCGTTGGCCATCCAATAACATTCCATACATTAGACAAACTGCAAACGTGATGTTCCGTACCCTAATTTCCTGCCAGGTGCAGTGGTAAGTTAATATGTCCCTCCCTGCTACGGTACTAGATTCAATTGCCTTGAAATAGGCGAGGTCTTGAAATTCGAGAAAAATGATAGGAAAGACAAATGATTGAGCAAGACAGGGAGAAAGTAGGTCACTGTATGCAGTAATTACCCCGTACAGCAAGGCCCCACACAAAATCTCCTTTGCCATTCAAGGAAGCTTCATGGGACATGATGGGATGAGATTATTCTTCCTTATGTTTCCTGTATCGACATGCAGGCTTTGGCCTAAAGAATGCTCCACTCATCAAAATTTACATGTACAGAGGTAGCGTAGGTAATATTGTGCTGTGAACATCATATTGTCTTCGTTAGTTTACAGAATTGGCACACGAGTTTCCAGCCTAAGCACTGGCAACCTCAGGTATCTAACATAGCTTCGTAACAACTTCATTAATGCGAAAATTTGCAACCTCTACCAATCAATCACGCCAGATGGCGCCGCCCGCTTAGTTGCTGGTGTCTTCTCAACCGTCTTCTTTCCACGGATTCCCCGGTACTTTCGGTCATGTTTCTGGAATGGGTCCGATGCTTCTCCCTTCTTCACTTTCCATTTCTCTGTTCCGAGGAGCGAGTCCAACTCATCCACCGGGGGCAGCTTCAGGTAGACCCAGCCATCAGCACGCTCTTCCACGGGAAATGTGGCAATGTTCATGTTCTCGTCATTGGAACAGCGACCCGCCTGCTCCCCGTTAAGCTCGAAGTTGCGCTTGTGATTTGGGCATGATACCCAGTACTTGCCGGCATCATCATCGCCGATCAAGCCATCGGACAGGACAAAGGCACGCTTATGAGGGCACATCTGCTGGGTCGCATAGAATTTGCCCTTGATCTTGAAAACAGCCAGCTGCGTATCCCCGCGTTTGAGGTTCGCGGATGTGATGCCATCCGAGAAATAGTCTGCTTTGATCATAGGCTGCCACGAAAGACCGGACCATTGGTGGCCCTTGAAGTCCGCCTTTGCAGGCTCCTTAGACCAATAGGTGGGTCTTTCTTGGCCACGCTCTTTGATGACCTCGACAGTCTCGACAGTCTCGTCTGTGTTGGCGAATTGTTGGAAATGTTTGCGTCGCTTGGGATCCCGGATCGTTTCCGTCCATTCACAGAAATAGCCGTCCACGAGCTCCTGCATTTGCTGCTCCATCTCCGCGCCAATCCCAAGCTTATCATCAACTACCACCTCCCGCAGATACTCGATTCCACCAGGAAGGTTCTCTATCCAGCGAGCTGTTCGCTGAAGCTTATCCGCTGTGCGAATATAGAAAATGAGATACCGATCGATTAGGGGAATTACTTTCTCGGGCGGCACATCTTTGGCGAGGATCTCCGAGTGCCGGGGCTTGGCGCCTCCATTGCCCCCAACGAAGATATTGAAACCCTTCTCGGTGGAAATTAGGCCAAAACTGAAGGATGTTAGCCTGATGTATCACTGAAGTCGAGGACTTTGTCCGGCTTACTCCTTGTTCTGTGCCTCGGCACATTCTCTTACACATCCAGAAACAGCACCTTTGAGCTTATGAGGAGATCGGAGACTCTTGTAGCGCTCTTCTAGCCGGATGGCCATTCCAACGCTGTCGCCAATACCGAAACGACACCAGGTCGTGCCCACACAACTCTGGAAAGAGATGTTAGTCACTTCTTACAGTACAGCACGAAATCCATCTGATCTCACCTTAACGGTTCGCAGGGACTTTGCATAAGCATGGCCACTCTCCATGCCCGCATTCACGAGTTCTGTCCAAATGTCGAGGAGATCCTGCTTCTTTGCCCCGAACATGTCGATACGCTGACCGCCAGTAATCTTGCAGTATAGGTTGTATTTCTTCGCCACTTGTCCAATGGCAATCAACTTGTCCGCAGTGATTTCACCTCCCGGAACGCGAGGAACCACGGAGAATGTTCCGTTGCGCTGGATATTTGCAAGAAATCGGTCGTTCGTCTCTTGCAAGTCGTGATATCCTTTATCCATGATATGGGGGTTGAAGAGACTCGAGAGAATGGACGCGATCGCAGGCTTGCACAATTCGCAGCCAAGCGACTCGGGGTTCTTTCCGACCGCCCCCATCACATCTTCGAAGGTCTTCAGCTGTTTCACAGCGATAATATTGTACAGATCCACTCGTGAATGTGGGATGTGAATACACACTATGCGGATGTTAGTTTCCAATTCGCAGGAGAAGGGAAGCCAACTTACAGTTGTTCGAGACTTCTTGGCCCATGTCCTGCATGGCCTTGTTGAAGATCGACTGCACTAGGGGCATGCAGCCGCCACAACCGGTCCCTGCTTTAGTGCACGACTTAACCTCGCCAATGGTTTTGCAGGTGCCACTCTTGATCTTGGCAACCAAATCCCCTTTGGTAACATTATGACAAGCACAGATCTGGGTACTGTCGTCACTGCTCATCTGTTAGCCAATGCTTTCAGTATGAAAAAGAGGCAAAACTTACAGGTCGTCTCCATTCTCCTCTCCGTCCTTCTGCGCACCTAGAATGAACTGACTAGGAGGCACCTCTAGCTCCTTTTGCATCTTGACCATTTGGTTCAATTTGAGGTAGTCCTTTGTATCTCCGATCATCATTCCGCCAAGCAAATATTTGCCATCCATGGTGAACAAGTATTTTTTGTAAACACCACTGAAGGGATCTTTGTAAGTGAGTGCTTTCACTGACGATTCACTGTCCACCTCACTGTCTTTCCAGTCGGCTTGAAGTGAGGGCCTTTGGCCCGGCAGAAATTTGGGCCCATCCCTGTCAGCAAAGAAGTCGCCAAAGCTGGCAACATCCACACCTAAGAGCTTCAACTTGGTGCTCAAGTCGGGTCTTCTGAAACTCTTTGGCTCCTTGTCGGGGTTCGTCAAATTGTATGCCAAGACATCGGCCATCTCAATACCCGGCGCTATGATACCAAATGTCTGGTTCTCCCAGCTTGCGCATTCGCCAACAGCATAAATATCCTCCACGGATGTTTGCAGACTGCGAGAAAAGATTAGAATACGATGTGTTGGCGTGAAGCACATACACAATCATACCTTTCGTTGATGACAAAACCTCCTCGTCCCGCACACTGAATGCCGGCGGACTGTCCCAGCTCATCTCTGGGACGTACTCCGATCTGAAATGATGGTTAGCCTGATAACAATTGCAAAGTCAGCTGAGAAAAGAAGCATACAGCAAAGCAAATGCAAGAGCAGTCAATCTCTTCGCCATCCTCGAAGACAATTCCCGTGACGTTGTTGTCAGCGTCGGTCTTGATAGTCGCTACACGTTTCTGGTGCAACACATCCAAGCCCAGCTCTCGGATTTTGCGTGTCACAAGAGTTCCTGCATCTCCGTCGAGCTGTCTGGCTAGAACCCACTTGTTACGGTCAATGAGTTTCACATTCCCGAAATCTCCAAGATCGGTCATGGCCTTGGCAGCTTCTAGGCCCAGCAGGCCTCCGCCAACTGTGACTCCTGTCTCGCCTTTATGCTTGGACGCGAATTCAATGAGATTCTCGAGGTCAGAAATAGTCCGATAGACGAAGATCCCTTTTGCATCATGACCAGGAGTGTGAGTGGGAAGGACGGCATCAGAGCCAGTAGCAAGGACAAGAATATCGTAGGTGATGGTATCGCCTGTTGATGTCTTGACTAATTTGCGTTGGGGGATGATCTCGGTCACCCGTGTATTGAGGTGATAGTCGAAGGATCTATCTTTGACCGATCCATACTGATTGACATCAGTTATCACTCATGTGCACCACCTCATCATGGTTGACTTACCCATTCTGTTGGGTTCAGGTACAAGTCTTCGATCTTGCGGTGTTCGAAGAAGGACGAAAGGCCGACCCGATTGTATGCGACATGAGGCTCCTCCCCGATGACGAGAATATCGTACTGTCGACGATCTGCATCCTGTTTGATGATCTTCTCGCTATAGGATGGCACGGGAAGTCAGCGCGAGCTCCACTTATACTATACAGTCTGGCCGGGAGAGAACACACATGAGTGAGATGGCGACCATGCCCAAGCCTACCACTACGATCTTCTGACGCGCACTCGAGTCATGTCTGCGCGGTTCTGTATCCAAGCTAGGCTCCATCATCAATGACGTCTGGAGGTGGACATTGTGGATAGAGCCAGGAATGACAGGATCGCTGCTCCTGGGTCCATCCAGCAGAGGCATGGTGGCGGAGGATGGGGGCTCAGGAGATCCTGGTGTTGCAGCGGCTCACAAGGAATCACCAGAGAGTTGTCTGTGTCACCAAATGGCCAAGAAGCTTTCTACTCATATACTATTGCTGGTGTCATGATGATTTTCGCCAAGGATGCTGATAAGCGCCCGCAGACAAATTGACTGCTCTGAGGCATTGTCTTTCTCCGTGGCATTACTTTCAGAGGCAGGTTATGAGGCAATCGATTGGGCCAATTTTTAGCCACAATCAGGGCCTCTGCGCCCCGCCAGGTCGATCGTAGGAGCCACCGTTCATGGGTACGAGCCGTGGATCGGAGATATTAGAGCGAATGGATAAGGATTAAGGCACTGGGGGGGCGGGGGGGGGAGCAAGCGCTCAGATACCGTTCTGGACCCAGCGAGGTGAAACTGGGGCGACGAGGAATGAGAGGGTTGATTCTTTGCATGTCTCCGCGGAGAAAGGGTAGGAGATGGGGAAGATGGGGAGATTGATAGTCGGGTGAAGATAGAGGACTGATAGAGAGTAACTGCTGCCAATAGTGATGGTCTTACCAACAATCGTCCCGATGCTTATCGGAAATGCTGATAAGCCAAGAGGATCCACCCGATTGGGTGCATGAGCATTGTGCAGGATATGCATGCATATGCTGAGTCAGATGAGTTCATGCATGCTTTACCTTTGGCTCCTTGCAGTGCAGCTTCCGTCTCCTCCAGGCATTCATTCTTCTTCAACGCATGACAATGATGGATCATGGAAATGGCGCAAATGAACCCCATCTTCCCACCCCTTACGATTTTAGTTACGGCCGAATCGGCCCTCCGATGTCAGACCCGGCCTCAACACCTCACACCTCCTCGTAATCAGTCCGATGGGGTTGGGTGTGGATCCTGTGGATCTCAAACTACTTACCGTCCGGCACCGGCCTTGTTCATCGCTCGTTTTCTGGTTCTCGTCTCATTCTCCGCGGCCAAAATGGACCTTCTTTTCGCTCGATTTCCCATTCGAGTTTTTTCTTTTCTCTCTTTTTTTTGTATTTTCTTTTATTCTTTTTGCCTCTCGCCTAATTATTATTTCCCCTAGCCTCTGGTATGGTCTGGTTTTAGGGGATTTTTGTATCGTCTTTTTTTTTTACTTATTATTTATCCACCACATCAGAATGCGCCAGACCAGAATAAGTCTGTCTTGGGAGGCGAACAAGGACTGGAATTCGAGGTAGACTTCCTCTGCTCCTCACGTCTCTCTCCCGTGTCTGCCATTTCACTTTCTGCTGCCTGGTTATACCTCACTTTGACTCCCCGCGGAAATATCCCTTCCCGGCCCCGTGCAACTATTCGCAGCCAGCGAGACTATTGCCCTGTGCTCCGTGGGTAGACCAGATCCCGCAGGCTACTTGTTGCTTGTTGAGCTAATTCATGTGCCGAAGCTTATAGTTTCCCCCTCGGGTTCCCAAGGTCTGCCAGGAATACTGCTGTCTCTTTGGTTTTGACTGCCCGAGGCTCTCTTATTTCCTGCCTCTTGGTTTTGCAGGCATCCTGTCGGATACATAGGCGTGTTGGAGCCCCGACATAGGTGAATTTACTTTCCCTCATACCCTAGCCGTTTGCCTGGCCCTTGCGCCATCACAATATGACGACCGTCACAGAGGTGAGGACGGAGATCCTCACTGTCCCGCTCAAGTCGGGCCCCATCACGGTAGAGCAGGAGGAGACCTCGAGGCTTGAACTCGCAGATATACCCCTGCCGCCTCCATCCAAAGAGCCTACGGAGGTTCTGAATGTGGACAAGCCGACGCCTGATTACCACGTTCCTCGCGACCCTCGTCTGATCCGATTAACGGGTGTGCATCCTTTCAACGTTGAGCCGCCACTTACTGCATTGTATAATGAAGGTCAGTGGCTCCCAGCATCAGGCCTTGGTCACGGAACGTCCCATTCTGATAGACACCAAAAGGGTTCTTGACTTCTCCGGAACTATTTTATGTCAGAAACCATGGCCCTGTTCCTCTGGTCAAGGATGAAGACATTCCCAACTGGGAGATCAGTATTGAAGGGTCAGTACCATATCTCACGACAATATAGGCCATCATTGGCTGACAATAGATGAAGTCTGGTGGAGAAGCCGCTAGTCTTGAACTTCCGTCAGATACTACAGCAATACGACCAGATTACTGCCCCCATCACCATGGTATGTGCCGGAAATAGACGCAAAGAGCAGAACACCGTAAGGAAATCCAAGGGTTTCTCATGGGGCTCAGCGGGACTGTCAACGGCGCTCTGGACCGGTCCCATGATGGCGGACATTCTGCGCAGTGCTAAGCCTCTTCGGAAGGCCAAGTACGTTTGCATGGAGGGTGCGGACAAATTGGTAAGACTTCACAGCAATCAATAGCTTTTGGTGTCTAACGATATTGCGGTAGCCCAACGGATACTACGGTACATCCGTCAAGCTCAACTGGGCCATGGACCCTAATCGTGGAATCATGCTTGCCCATAAGATGAACGGAGAGTCCCTTCGTCCAGACCATGGTCGCCCTCTTAGGGCTGTTGTACCCGGTCAGATCGGTGGCCGGAGTGTCAAGTGGCTAAAGAAGCTGATTCTCACCGATGCGCCAAGCGACAACTGGTATCATATCTATGATAACCGAGTTCTACCGTGAGTCCCACAGCTTTCCGAGGAAAGACTCATTGTCTGACAATTCTCAGTACAATGGTATCACCTGAAATGTCTGCCAGTGATCCTAATTGGTGGCGTGATGACCGGTATGCAATCTACGATCTCAACGTCAACTCTTCCGTGGTATACCCTCAGCATAAGGAAATGCTTGATCTCTCATTGGCTGGACCAACGTACACTGTCAAGGGTTACGCATATGCAGGAGGTGGAAGGAGAATCACACGAGTCGAGATCTCTCTTGATAAAGGCAAAAGTATGGTCCTCACTTGCCAGTCTTCAAGTCAGTTGAAGCTAACGTTTCTTCAGCCTGGCGTTTGGCGGACATCACATATGCCGAAGACAAATACCGTGAGTTCGAAGGCGATCTTTTCGGTGGCAAAGTAGACATGTCCTGGCGTGAATCATGCTTCTGCTGGATTTTCTGGTCCCTTGATATCGCCATTCCTGAGCTTGCAGATACCGATGCCATTCTCGTCCGGGCAATGGACGAAGCCCTAAGTATCCAACCACGTGACATGTACTGGTCTGTCCTGGGAATGATGAACAATCCTTGGTTCCGAGTGAGCATCACAAAGGAGAATGGAATGCTCTTCTTCGAGCATCCGACTGATCCTACTGGCCCTGGTGGTTGGATGGAGCGTGTCAAGAAGGCGGGAGGTGACCTGGCGAACGGCAACTGGGGCGAGCGTCATGAAGGAGAAGAGCCAGCAGTGCCTGAGGTCGAGAAGGAGGTCAACATGAAAAAAGATGGTGTGACCCGTGTGATCGATCTGCAAGAGTTCAAGAGCAATTCCAGTGAGGAAAAGCCTTGGTTTGTTGTGAATGGGGAAGTCTACGACGGCACCGCTTTTCTCGAAGGTCATCCTGGTGGGGCCCAGAGCATCATCTCATCCGCCGGACTTGATGTATCAGAGGACTTTCTCGCGATCCGTAAGTCAGCCCAGTACCTTACAACGACCGTTTGAACGCTAACCCGCCGACAGACAGTGAAACTGCGAAGAAGATGATGCCCGACTATCACCTCGGTACGATGGACAAGGCCTCCCTGGAGGCACTTAAGAATGATAACGCACCGAAATCCAGCGAGCCACGCGCCGAGTTTCTCCAATCACGAGCGTGGTCGAAGATGACACTAACCAAGAAAACCGAAGTATCATGGGACACACGTATCTTCACTTTCCAGCTAGAGCATGACAAGCAGACTCTGGGGCTACCCATTGGTCAGCATCTCATGATCAAGGTGCCGGACCCAGCCTCCAGCACGGAATCCATCCTCCGCTCCTACACCCCGATCTCGGAAACCAGCCAAGAAGGCACGATGGATCTGCTGGTCAAGATCTACTTCGACACCCCGACCCTGAAAGGCGGGAAGATGACCACGGCGCTGGAGAAGCTGCCCCTGGGGTCGGCCATCGACTGCAAAGGCCCCACGGGCCGATTTGAGTATCTCGGCCACGGCAAGGTCCTCGTCAGCGGCAAGGAGCGTTCCGTGCGCTCCTTCAAGATGATCTGCGGCGGCACCGGGATCACGCCCGTCTTCCAGGTCCTGCGTGCTGTGATGCAGGACAAGGCGGATCCCACCACCTGCGTGGTCCTGAACGGCAACCGACAAGAGGAGGATATTCTGTGTCGGGCAGAACTCGACGCCTTCGCGGCGATGGATGACACGAACAAGTGTCAGATCATTCACACCTTGACCAAGGCGCCGGATAGCTGGACCGGTCGTCGCGGACGCATCTCGGAGGACATGCTCCGCGAGTTCGCGGTCAATGACGGAGAGAGCATGGTGCTGGTCTGTGGCCCCGAGGCCATGGAGAAGTCGGCCCGCACGATCTTGCTGGCGCAAGGATGGGCGGAGTCCGACCTCCACTTTTTCTGATTCTTGGTCGGTCTGTTCTGTTCTGGGGGTCGTGATCGTCCGGTGGGGTAGACCCTACATTCGTACCTGTCCGTGGCTTGTAAATATGGTATTGTTATAATAGATGCGTCGATACCAGCTGTCCACATATGTCCAGTAAATCTAACTTGAGATACTAGCTTTTCCACCCCTTCTTGTCCATCGAGGCAACCCAGCGGAAACGAGTTTGGGCCGCTTACTGAAGGTTTTCCACCGTCCATCTCATCCTATGATATTATGTACTACACCTCCCTATATACATCCACATTCCCTCATACTAGCTCTCCATAACACCCAACTACGCAACCTAGATATAACCCTACATCGTCTCACCAAACCGCAGACCCACCGAGAATCCCACCCTCAATAGTAAAACTTCACCTCCAACCGCGCCAGCAGGTGATCAAACACGCTTGTGGGGCCCTCCCTGCCCAACGCTTCCCGTCCGGTAAACAAGGGGTCCGGCTCAACACCACCACGACCTTCCACCCCCCTCAAACACGCCAGAAACCCGGCGACCTGCTTCCGGAACAAAAGATACAAGCGACGCACCTCCTCCACGGCGTGGGGACCCCTCACGCCCTCCGCGCCATCGACCCGCGAGAAAGGCGCAAACTCCAGGATCGCAGTGAAGCACGCCTCGAGCCAGCGCCTCGCTTTGTCCACTTGATTGTTTTTATGTTGTTGGGGTAGTGACGGTGGAGGTTGAGAGCTCTGATCCGGGTACTCCTCGACCTCGCCGCTCAACATCATCGCCCGCAGCATCTCATCCAGCATGGCCTCGTGCATCGCGCGGAGCCGCGGCACCGAGCCGGCGGCGGCCTCGATCGCGCCGTCGATATCCCCGCGGTCCAGAGACGCCTCGACGCGCGCCAGACGGTCCTGAAAGCGCGTCCACGCCGCGCCGACGGCGACCTGGCAGCAGTAGTCGCCGACGGCGAGGACGAAGTGCTGCGCCTCGACGCGGAAGCGCTGGTAGATGTTGTGCGTGTCGCCGGACAGGGAGGTGCGGGCCGTGGCGTCGCGGATCAGTGTCGTCGCGACGGAGACCATGCGCTGGAGGCGGAGGAGGTGCTTGAAGAGGAGGTCGTATTTGGCGAGGGCGTTGGCGGTGAGGATCGTGGCGAGGACGGTGGTGGGCGGGGTGTAGATTAGCCGGAGGAAGTCGAGGGCTTCGAGCGCGTGCGGGTTGCGGGCGCGTTGGGTTGCGGCGGGGCTGAGGGTGCGGATGGAGAAGCTTAGAGTGTCGTTGGGTTGGGGGTGGTTGGTGGTGGTGGTGGAGGAGGAAGATTCGTCGAGGAGGCCGATCAGGACGAGGCGCAGTTCGGAGCTGGCGGGGGGCCAGGTGTCGCGGCTACGGGTCCCCAGGCGAAGGCCGGTGTGGACGGCGGTGCGGACGACGCCGGATTTGCGCTCGCCGCTGGTCATTTCGGGGTCGAAGAGGGCGTGGAAGAGACGGGTGGTGAAGAAGCCATCCCCCAACAGTTGGAAGCGCCATTGGAGGGTGAGGTGGGTGCGCAGGTGGTGTTCTTTGAAGAGCATGTGTAGGCAGGAATAGTCGATGAGAATGGCTTGAGAGGATAGGAGCGGCGCGAGGGACAGGTAAGGCGTGGATGTTAATTCGGGGCTGAGCTCGTGGCTCTGGGTGTGCGGGGACTCGAGGTGAGGTGGGCGGGCTTCTTCGATCAGGCGTCCGAGTCGACTCTGCGATAGAGCCGCATCGTCTGGCAGGAGGTCGGCTGTCTTCGAAGCCTTGTCGATGTCGAGCAACTCGAACGCTCCGTCAGTCTCGCTATCCGTCTCGAGGTTCGGAGCAAATGACGTTGCAGCAGCGTGTGTGTCGAGCTGTTCACCTCGGTTGTATTTCAGGATTGCAGCACGCAGCCGCGCCTCGTAGTCAGATGCCTTCCTCTGGATCTTCTCGATGTCAAACCAGGTGCCAGCACAGTCAAGCTTGACAGATTCAGCA
This sequence comes from Aspergillus japonicus CBS 114.51, assembly GCF_003184785.1. Lineage (NCBI taxonomy): Eukaryota > Fungi > Ascomycota > Eurotiomycetes > Eurotiales > Aspergillaceae > Aspergillus > Aspergillus japonicus. Next base: position 54,401 of record NW_020291697.1, read on the forward strand.
CCATAGGTCGCGTGGCTTGCAATGGGATGTTGTGGGTGATTTCCCTTGAGAAGCCGTAAACTCCGTCCAGTTTCGAAGATAAGCTGCGCCTGGTCCGAAGGAACGAAAGATGGCATCAGATCTGGAAGGAATCTATAGTCGACTGTTGTCGCCCTAGATGAGAATGTATGGTTATCCGTGGTCTCGCGAAACACGAAGGTCCTCCCGCTGGACGCGAGCTCAATCGAAGTCGACGTCTCCGGCTGGAACCCCACCCAAGTTTCCACATAAGAGAGCCAAGGTTCCATAACCCGGGCGATAACTTGTCGCAGAAGAGGCTCCATCTGGCCAAAGACCTGCGAGAAGTGGGCCGCTCGTTCAAGGACAATGGAGATCAGCTGGGTCTCGGATACTGCGCCCTGGACAGCGTCAACTATGCTCGCTAGCACGTGCACGAGATCACCACATTGCGCGAAGAGGCTCTTGATCTGAAGGAGTGAAGCAATATGGCTGGCATGTTTGGCGAGTTGCTTTTCAAGGGTGTAGATGATGACCGCTGCTGCGCTGGAGAAAGCGCTGAGTGTCGATAGTTCGTTCGATTTGACAGGAATCCTGTCTACGAAGCGTCGAATGTTCTGCATTTTAGTTCCGCACTCAATTAAATCAGTTGTGACCGCCTTGAGCGCAGTATAAGTGATGCCGGAGATGCGAACTTTGTTGTGCACGGCCTCGAATGTGTTGTGTTGTTCATTGTAGCGAAAGAACCTGGAACCCCAGCCCAATCCGAGTCTAAACAAGGCCTGGAAATAGACATTGTTGCGAACAATGAGATGCCTTTCTAGGTTATTATTGTTCTTAGCAGCTTGATGTGCTAATGCCGCGTCGAAGCCTTTGGCGCCGGACTCGCTGAAATATGCGGTTACTGGCTGACGGTGGTGTCGGTCAAGGAACTTCTCCCAGGAATTAAGTGAGACTTCATGACCAGGATTATGCAGAGTGTTATCCAGGGCCCAGATGTCGTCCGGAGGCTGTTCTCCATCTTCCGCTTGTTCCGTTTCCTCGCTTTGATCGAAACTCGTTCCGAACTGGCTTTCGCTCGAGGTATCTAACGTCGGTAGCAGTGGGGGTTCCGGATCACAGAAGCTGGTTTCGAAAACATCGAGCTCAGGTATCCGAGGCGCAACCTTGTCAAAAAGGTCTAGAGGTAATTTGAAGACTCCGCCGGAGAGATCTAGTCAGTTTTACAGTGAGTTAGTCCATCTCGCGCGCAATTTTGCGGGAACAATTGTACACACCTGGTAGCCTCTCATCCCACGGCAGGACCTCCAGTGGCTGCAGACATTGCAGAGTGAACTCGGAGAGTCTCCACAGACCCTCGCTCGAGAACGGGTCCCTGACATACTCCTCCGAGTCCATTGTCACTGGTCGAATAAGCACACCGCACACCACAATGGCCTCTGAGCAAAGGGCTGCTCCAAACAAATCGTCATCGTCGGGAAGTTGCGACGCGTTTGACAGCGCGAGATCACCGGCTCACTAATAGGTTGGTGACCTGAAACGGGTTAGTTTCCCCCAGGCTAAGGCACGCCCGGGCCACCGCTTGTTCGGGAAACCGAGAGGAGGAACTTGGAACTTGGGAATTCAGCTTCGCCCGCAGCTAACTTGCTTTGCTTGCATCTGCAGACGACGAGCGCTACAAGGAAGCTCAATCGACCAAATCACCGCGATACTACCCCCTCTCTTAGCTGTTCTATCGCTCACTCACTTCTCATCACACGCGCGACACACACCAATAATCACTATGCCCCCTCGAAAGAAAGCCAAGCTCACCCCCCCAGGCGGCACCACCGAGCCCTCCTCCGCAAGCGCCGCCGCCCCCCCGGGGGGAACCCAACCGCCCGCAGACTACGACCCAGTCACAGACCCTTGGACAGATGAGCAAGAGACAGCCTTATTGAAGGGGATTATCAAATGGAAGCCCGTCGGTACGTCGGCCGCAACGATCCCACTCGAGAATTCTGAAACGCAATTGCGAATCTGCTGTGGGCTGACCGGTGGTACCTGACAGGCATGCATAAACACTTCCGCATGATCGCCATCTCGGAATTCATGAAAAGTCAAGGATACGCGCCCGCCAATGCAGAACACACTCGAATCCCCGGGATCTGGAAAAAGCTAGGCACCTTGTACAACCTACCAGCTCTGGATGAACGTGTAAGTCTCTTGGGTTTGTGTCATGCGCACCCCTCTCCCCCGCCCCGCCGTCTTTGGGCGCGTCGCGGCTTGCACTGAATGTTGACGCAATTGCCATGACGCGCAATTCAGGAAGATTCCTTGATCACCGATATCCCCGAAGATGTCGACGGAACAAGGGAGTTCTACTGCCCATTCGAGCTGCCCGAAGACGAATACGGCGACTTGATGTTCGAGAGGAGATTGGCCATGGAGGGATCCCCGTCGCCGGATCCGAGTGGACCGGCGGACTCGCGAAGAGGGAGCACGGTGGCTGATACGGATGGTATGTGTGGGTTGCGAATGAACCCTAGCCTCTCAGGTCTTCGACATGGGCGCGCGCTGGGAAAGCTCCATGTTACCGGTGGTGAAGGCTTACTGATTGTCTTTTCCTGCGTTTTTAGAACCCCGCTCGTCTCCCGCGCCGTCGCGAGGAAGGAAACCCGGTCGTGGTGGACGGCAAGGAGGGCGCGGTACGCGCTCGTCGCGACTGCAGGTTGAGATCGAGACTCCCGGGAAGGGTTCAGGCAACGGCGAGGACGATGGGGATTCGGTCGATGAGTCGGACGATGGCGATGAGGAGGGTTCGGACGGGGCCAAGGACGATAGCGATCCCGACGAAGAGGCCGATGGAGATGCCGGGGGCTCGCCGACGACACGCAGCACGCGGGCGCAAACGTCTCGGTCGAAACAGAAGGAGAAAAAGGGCGCGGGAACAGGCACGAGACGAGGCGGCCGGAGACGACAGGCTTGAGGAACGCCGTTCGGTGCGCGCATGATTGTTTTTTGTTACTACTGCAAGAGTTGATACCTGGAGCTAGGAGCTGGCGTTTGGGGTTTGTCTATCTTTGTACGATTACCTTTGCCTATTTCAGTATCACCGCATTTCATGTGATATCCATGAATTCTCATCGGATTCTTGATCATGCTCTCCAAGATTGACCACAAATATCATGAAGGGTCACTGTCATTGTACATGCACCCAAGCACATCACAGCCTTTTAAGACGAGAAGAGATAATATAGCATCTACATACATTGAGGGACATATAGAAATTTGAGTACACATTTAGTCTAGTCATTCACAGGCTAAAGGAAAAGAACAAGGTATAAAGAGGGAATAGTACAATCGTAGCTGAATCCCTTACAGACGCGACATGATGGCCTCGGCGTACTCGTGGGTCTTGGCCTTACCGCCAAGATCACCGGTGAGAGCCTTACCCTCGGCAAGGGTGTCGAAAGTGGCCTTCTGGATACGAGCAGCGTGCTCGGTGAGACCCATGTGCTGAAGCATCATGATACTGCTCAGGAGCAGAGCAGTGGGGTTGGCAAGACCCTTGCCAGCAATGTCGGGGGCGGATCCGTGGACAGCCTCGAAGATCGAGCACTCGTCACCAATGTTACCGGAGGGGGTCAGACCGAGACCACCGATGAGACCGGCGCACATGTCGGAAAGAATGTCACCGTACAGGTTGGGCATGACAAGAACCTTGTCGTTGTAAGGAGCGGGGTCGGTGACGATCTTCAGGCAGGAGTTGTCCAGAAGCTCGGCGTCGAACTCAATGTCGGGGAACTCCTTGGCAATCTCGCGAGCGAGGTTGAGGAAGAGACCGTCGGACATCTTCATAATGGTGGCCTTGTGCACAACACGGACCTTCTTCTTGTTGATGGAGCGGGCATACTGGAAGGCGAAGCGGAGGACGCGCTCGGAAGCCTCGCGGGTGATGAGCTTGATGCTCTGGACAACACCGTCGACGACGACGTGCTCAATGCCGGAGTATTCACCCTCGGTGTTCTCACGGATCAGGACGGTGTCGACGTTGTCGTAGGGGGTCTTGTAGCCGGCAATGGAGCGGCAGGGACGCACGTTGGCGAAGAGGTTGAAGGTACGACGGAGGGTGAGGTTGAGAGAGACGTGTCCCTTACCCACAGGGGTCTGTTGAGGGTGCTTATTAGCCCATGCTTCGATGGTAGCAACCGTAGAATGCGGAACTTACAGCGAGGGGACCCTTCAGGGCAACGTAGTTCTTCTGCACGCTCTTGATGGCCTCATCGGGAATGGCGGTCTTGCCGTCCTTCAGGATGGGAGTGACATCGACGGGCTCCCACTTGACAGGGGCCTGAATAATGATATTGGTGAGTATTGGGTGATGCGACACACAGATAGTCGAGAATGGGAGAGCTTTACATTAGCGGCAGCGAAGATGTCCTTCACCGACTGGGAGATCTCGGGGCCGATACCATCACCCTCGATCAGGGTAACAGTGTATTTTCCCTATAACGAAATCGTTAGAGCCATGTTTAGGTGGATTTCCGTACAATATTGTTTGCGAATCCAGGGAAAAAAGGAGGAACTGTCGATGATCGCGGCGGAAGTTGCCGGACCAAAGGACATGGACGGGCAGGTATGGGGAAAAAAAGTTCAGGCGGTTGGCCCGGAGCGCGACATACATCAGAACCCTTCTGTCCCTTGAACTTAGCGACGCGCTCGTCGGCAGCGGCGGAGTAGGAGCGAAGCTATACAAATGGTCAGTTCCAGAGATCCAGCTTGTCGCAGAACGGACGGGGACAAAGGCTCTGTCCGATCCTTACCTGAGAGAGAGGCGACACAATGCGAGGGGACACACGTGTGGTCCGCAAGCATTGGCGGGCGGGAGCGACAAAGTTTCTAGCAGCGATCATTGTGACAGATCCCCGGAAATACAACGACGGACAGGCGAAGGGATAAAATTAAAGGATTGGTGAGGAAAGAGGGGAGAGGTGAGGAGAGAAAGAGGAGAGAGAGTAGGTGGAGAGGAGAGGAGAGGAGAGGAGATGGGAAGGATGGGAAGGGAAAGGCGGCGGGCACGGGCGGTCGGTGCGGGCGGACTGGCTTTGCTGTGTGAAAGCAGTTTGAACCTGAAAGAGTGTGAACTTCCCTGCCCAGTCTCGGCAGCGCCGCTCCCGGTCCGACCAGACCAGCCATCCAGGCATGCCGTGTGTGGCCGTTTTGTTTTGGCCAACTGGACCCACGATCAGATAACTGACGAGGCTAACGAGGCTACGTATTCCGAGTCTCCGACCGTCCCTTGTCCTTGTCAGGCCTGCCAGGTGGTGATGCAGCACTCCATGCAGCAGTAACCTACTCCATAGTGCTGGAAAACACGGCACGTTCTACGGAGTAGCTTTATCCACTACTCATGCTATCCTTGCCTTCTTAGGAAATCTGACTTCTCTCTTTTCCACGCTTGCTCCACTATCTCACCTAGACTACCTATACTGTACAGCTCAGCTGCGTGTGACTGTATGACCCTGTGACAGCCTAATTGTCTTCTCCTTAGTCTGTCGCACCCTTAGCACGACCACGACCACGACCACAACCACTACCACCACCTCCTCCTCCTCCTCACCACCCTCCTCCCTCGGCCATCCCGTTTGTCTTCACCATGGCCGAGGTCGACGTGGCCAGCTACTATAATCTCCCATCGGCTTATCCTGAAGAATGGCCCGCAGAGTTAGACGAAAGCGATCCAGAGGAGGCCGAGGCGCTGGAACGACGCGGCTCCCGCTCGGAGCGATCTCGCTATTTCGCCTTGGAACGCAACAACAGCACTCGAAAGAGTGTCACCCTAGGCTCATTCAAAGGCAATAATGGGCGGGAGAATCTCAAGGTGGACGAACCGGATCCCCTGGGAATGGGCGATAGCGTGCTCAAGATCCTCAAAGCTCGAGGCTTATCTCTGGACGAAGAAAGCCGTTTACGAAACCAATTCTTGCTCTCTTCAACCTCGTTCTCTCCTTCACTGTTTCTTTCTCAGGTGCATTCCGATGCGTCGATACAATCCCTCCTCGATGGCCTCGATTGTCTCTCCCGATCCATCGACCAGAAGTCCGCATCCCTCAAAGTCCTCGTCGAAGCGAACTTTGAGCGCTTCGTCCGAGCAAAGGCCACGATCGATAGCGTCTATACGGAAATGAAAACTCAAGGTCAGAAGGAGGAATTGTTAAGCCCTCAAGGTCACCGCAGGTCGGTTGGACATTTCCGAAACCTTTCCGGTAGCAGGCACAGCATCTCCACTGCCGCCATTGCAGAGGTTGGACCCGGAAAGAATGCTCTCACCAAGGAGAGCGAGTACGGCATGAAGGGTATCCGGGTGCCTCTGCTGGAAGCGTCCGTTAAGGCCGAGGAGGTGTGGGGGCCAGCTTTGGGCGGTCGCGAGAGAGAGCAGGTGCTGAAATCAGTAGTGGAAATGATGGAGAAACACCGGGATATCTACGAGATCGGCGGGCAACTCTCTAAGTCGATCAAGCAGCGAGATTATGATTCCGTGTTTGAGCAATTTCGCAAAGCCCGCTCTCTTGCGAAGACCGCTAAGAACATCGCCGAAACCGCGACAGGGAGGGACCGGCCACTGACCGATGAGGAAACGCACGTTATCTTAGCCATGGGAAGAATGTGGATAGATGTGGACCAGCAGATTCAAGCATTCAAGCGTGATCTGTGGAGGCGTTTGAGCGACGCGCCTACAACATCGACGACCATCACAGCAACTGGCCCAGTCGAGGAGCACATGGAGTTGATATGTGCTCTTCTAGAATTAGGGGTGGATGACAATCCTATCTGGGTCTGGCTTCTGAGCCGATATGATTTTCTCAAGACCAAGATCATAGCTTTCTGCGAGCGTTGCAAATCAGAGATAGAGATCTTGAGACGTCGGCTTGCTAGCGGTGAAAAACCGACACCTCAAGCAGTGGCCTCATATCTACGCCTAGCACCACGCGATAATTCAAAAGAGAACGAGTCAATGCGAGATACCGATCAGGTGACTGAGTTGTGGGGGTGCATCAATACCTACTTGACCAGGCTTTTGTCTTCTCAGGGGGGCCTTCTCGGTGAGGTTTTCGATTTCTGGGAGGTAGCGCAATCTTTCATCGACGGCAGCAAGCAAAAGCTTTTACCAGCCGGGTTCGAGGGGGAGAGCCGTAAGCACCACCGGCTGTCCTCTAGTGATGTGAGGGATCTGCAGAAAGGCGCCGTTGAGCTTATTAACTTGATTCGCGAGAGTGTGCTGTCCCTATTTGCTGACCCGCCGGTGGACGATGTGTCTCTCCTCACGTCTCCGATTTCCGCAGCGAGTCCGAATAGCCCAGGAAGCCTCGGAGTGACGCCCACAGAATCGCGGTTCAAGTTGGACCCAAAGAACATGCCCTTTCCCACTCCCAAACGCGGGGAATATTGGGAAGACTATGCTTTCTGGCCGCCCTTTTCGAACTCTGTCAGCGGTGTGCATTATCTCGGTCAATTTTTGGTGACAATTGGAACAGCAGCCAGTGAAATGGCCGCTTTGGAGCCGGTGTCGAATAGCGGCAATACTCACGATCTCCTCAAGTCGCTTGTCAGTGTCGCGCGTGAGCGCTCCGTGCGTGTGGCCTGCGCAGCCTGGGGCAAAGATGCCGAAATTTGCAAGATGCTTGAAGACTGGACACGAGATCCTGAAAGGAGAGATCTGACGAAGATGCCTGGTCTATTCGTTTCCTTCGAGAATGCCATCATTAGTGGCATGCAAAGAATACTCTATATCTCGGAAGCCATGGTGAAGGCGGGCTCTGTAGATATTGTTACACAGCCCTCTAACAAGTTGTTATTCATGGTGCGCGGCCAGTTTGTGTCGAGCGTCTACAAAGCTCTCAGTGGGCTCGTCGAGAATGCGGAACATCCCGCATCTACAGACGGGGAAGATGAGTGGGTTCTGGCTGGACCGACGGTCGCCAAAGCCACAACTGATCCAGCAACATCCCTGCTGATAGCAGACGCGGTTGATGTTCGTGATCGTGTGAGTACTTGCTTGTTTCTCTGACATATCTGACTCGTTGGAAACTGACTGTGACATAGAATGTGCGCCTACTCTTGACTTTATCGAACATCAAGGCCTTCCAGGCAAACCTCGTTCCCCAGCTGGTTGCATACTTTGAGAACTCCTTTTCAGTGAAATTGACCGAAGAGGCGAAGACCATCCGGGACGTACTCGGCCAGATAGAAGATCGTTTGTTCCAATCATACACCAAGCCGACCATCAATAAACTAAACTCGACAATCATTGAGAGCATTGCTGGGCCCGATTGGGAACCAGCTGGTGACTCGCGGCCAGAGCAGGTCCGCCCATATGTGTATAACGCGATGCTGGCACTTGTATTGGTTCATACCGAGATCACAACCACAATTCCATCCACCTTATTGACCACAGGAAATCGCTCACTCTCGGCCGCACAATCGCCTCTGCTATCGGTTATCCTCACATATCTGTTGACCCAAATATCAACGTCTCTTTTGACCGCCTTCAGCACACGGTCCCAGTACACGCTCGCGGCTTTGATGCAAGCGACGCTCGATACCGAGTTCATTGCGCAAACCATGTCCCAATACTCAACTGACGAGGCATCAGCCATCCAGAGTCAGATCTATGTGGAATTGGATCGCCGAACCACTCACGAAGCTCGCGCCCGACTGCAGTCAGAGCTGAGCGAAATGCGGGTCACCCTCAAGCGATTGAGAGAGAGGACCAAGGGGGAATTTGCTTGTTTCAGAAAACCACGCAGCGGCGGAGGGCACAAAACTTCCGCATGAGTATTCTTCCAGACTAGCTATGTTATGCATATGAGTTCTAAACAATCTCACACAACATACATGCGTAGATGCATGCACCCGAGTATGTACAATAAATCAATCAATTTCGAACTCTTATCGTAAGTTCGCGGGTATCATAACTTTTTACCATTCTTGCTCCCTCTTCATGAATCGCGTCCCTTTTCCAAAGCTCTGCCTCGTTTGTTTTTAAGCCGACCCAACCATGCGTTGCACCCGACTCAGCAACACCGTGCTCTCCCTCCCCAGTCTCCTCTTCCCACTCTGATCCGGCTTCTTGGCCCGGGCCATAGCCTCCCGGTCCTTCTGCCGAAACTCCCTCTCCTCCCTCCGCCTCTCAGCCTCCTGCTTCCGTCTCTCCGCCAGCTCTATCTCCTTCGCAAAAGCCGAGGGCTTCGGTTTCCGGACCCGACGGCCCCCCCGCGCATCGCGGCCGCTGTTGTTGTCCGCTCGTTGCGCAGGCTTGGGCTCCGGTTCGGGCTCGTTCAGCATCGCCATGCGGTCCGGGTGCAGTTCCAAGGACGCGGGCTCGACTTCTTCCTCCTTGTTATCATCCTCATCGGCCGTGTAGATGGGCTTGGGCGGCGCCGCCGCCAGCGCTTCGTCGCGGATTTTGGCGTACGCTTTCTTGACCTTGGCTTTTTGGATCAAATCGGACTTGATCTTCTGGGCTGTTTGTTGGGGGGGGGGGGGGGGTGTGCTGGTTAGCGAAGTGTCATGGGGTCTCGAGATGATGGGGTGGTGGAATTGGAGTCAGTGGGAATGACGCAAGATCACTGGGCAAAGTAGTGGAGGAGGGGTTAAGGAAGAAATGCGACATACTTTTGCGACGATAAGTGCCATCGGGTAGATTGGCTGGGCCGACGGAGAAGCCCTTTCGCTTTTTGACTGGCGCATCGGCGGCGGATGGTCGCTTTTCTTCGCGGGTGGTCTCGTCGCGGGTGCGTTTGGGGGCCATGGTGGATTTTTTGAGGTGGTGGTGGTAGTTGTGATGGTTATAGTGTTGGTGATAACTGTTCAAGATGTGATTATGGTTCTTGATACTTTAGGAAGGCGTTTGCTTGTCTGGCCCGGAGTTTCAACGAGACAAAAAAAAATGGACGTGATAAGGCCAAGCCAAGTCAAGACGGTGTAGGTCACTGTAAGAAAGTATCGGGCAACAATTGCGACAACTTGCTGTCCCACCTGATTGTTTCTCTGGGAAAATGGGCCAAAAGAAAAAGTTTAGCAGCAAACGGGGAGAAGAATCCCGTGCCGCAACGACCGCCGGAAAAAGTTGGAGTCGTACAGTACAGAATGGTCCTCGTCAGGTACAGGACTGTAACTGTACAAAGTACATGTACAAGGAAAGGTCGGAGAACTGTAAGTCTTAGTTACAAGGATATTTCGTGAGTTGTCACCAGTAGACAAGTGACACGATATCTCAGGTGCACACAATGTGGCAGAAATTAGAATGCACTTAAGAGGAGGAGCAAGTCATATTTCATATTTCTAGAAGAACTCGTGGGACAAGGAGAGGGGGAAAGCAAGAAAGAGTAAAGACCGTCACGGGAGGTATTGTTTCATTCCGGCCGCCTTTTCGCCCCCTCTCCCCCCCCTGCGGCTTCTCCTCATTCTTATTCTTCTTTTTATGAGCTCGACTACCAACTTAGTTAATGTACCACCACCACCACCACCACCACCACCACCACCCTCATTCTTGCTGCAAACCCTCCCCCAAAGATACTCGCTACCACCGTGTATCTCATCAATTTACTGGCTTGACTGTCCCGGTGGAATTCTTTGCCTGTGTACTTACATATCTTCCGTTTCATCTCGTCCTTGTCTGTCCATCTTGATCGGTTTAGCTTTTCCATCACCTTATCATGTTGTAACCGCCTCATCCCGCGGTCGATCCATTCAATTCCGTCCAGGTCATACTCCACCAGTCCACCTCACCGTGACTCCTCCGCCACTTCGGCCTGACGTGCCACAGCACAGCTCTGATCCTTCTCTTCCCCTTTCCACTCCTATATTAGATTCCTTGTTCCCTTCCCTACAGAAACCTCTACCTTGTTAGGGCTGAGATGTTTGCCGTTTCTGCACCTCCCATTGTCCGTCCCATCTTCCGGTGACCATGCCAATCTTTCAATATATGGACCCCGAACGGTCCAGTGACTCATGGTCTGATGACCGTTGTTCAGGTCAACAGACTCAAAATCGAACCATAGCTCCTTGGGAGGACTCTCATAATACTTCCCCTGGGTTGCGCCCCTCCTCCAGGGACCAGTATAGTAACCCCGAAGGTCCCTCGCCGTTCGATGTATATGACGCAAACGACCGCGGGAAATCAATAGAGCGGTTCACAAATGTCGACCGTTTGAAATGGATTTACCATCGTTCCGTATGTCTAGTTATCCTTGAAAAGTCGACTCTTGCTGCAGCTCCTCTCACTGTCGAAAAAAACTCCCTTATTCAACCTATGTAAGGTGTGCAATGATTTACCTGCTAACCTGATGGATACAGCTGGGAGAGGCGTGTGCCAGTCACGAAGCTCCCCCTTATATTCCACAAAAATACTCCGCTATGAGGGATCAACTAATAGAGTCAAATGATGCGAGTAATCAGCTCCCTTCAGACGACCAACAGCTGGCGTCTCCTGCCGATATTGAGCGCCCTCGTTCGGCACTACACTCTGGGGATTTCCGAGAAGGAAGCTCACAGAATCACATCCGACAACAATCACAAGACCCAGCATCGCCTAATTTTTCTCACGACGTACACTACTCTCCTCTCAGCTCTTCTCCAACTACCCCCTGGTTCAGCACAGCCGTGTTCCCCGCAGCGTCTGAACGACCAATCCCGTCACATCCTCCAACAAACCCGGCAGCACGCTCTCGTGCCCCCTCCTTGGGATCGTTCTCATCAAGTTATATCCTCAAAGCGCCCACGAGTCCACTTGTGCACCAAGCCAACATTACAGATCTGGACTTTTCACCACGACTGGAACATGCTGGTTATATTGGCTCCTCTGAGAAAGCCAGCCGCCGGCGGACCCTTCCTCCAGAGACTTTTCGAGACATGCAGATTCCTGATTTTACGCATAGACAAGGGACGCAGCTTCATTCGGACTTATCGACGAGGGAATGGAACAAAGCCTTGGCCCATCAATCCCAACCACCAAGACGGTCTTTGAACTCGGGTTATACCCTCCAGCTCGCTTCGTCGGTTCAGACAGCGCATTCCAAATTTAGGCGACCCTCTATTGGCGCTGAGGTCTCGTCTAGAGCATTGGCGCCCATGGTGGGCTCATACGAGGAGTCCATCCTTCGAGGAAGGATGTCGACGAACCCCTCCAAACCGTTGGACTTCACTGCACAAATCGGGGTTCTGGGTAAAGGCAAATGTAAAGGCAGCCTTAAGTGTCCGCCCCATGTCACGATTCCATTCCCTGCCGTATTTTACAGCTATCCCACCTCTGGTTGTGGGCGTTCAATATCGGACGATAGCCCCAGTCCGTACGTGGGCATGATTGACCTTGATAGTTCCCTTCCCAAGGACACGTCGAGCGACAGTCGACGCCGGAAACACCGTCATCAAAGCCCTGGGAGCATGCATAATGACCAGCACATTCGATCTCCACTTGACACAAGGTCGAATGATCAAGAGCTTGTACGTATCTTGGAGAAAAAGCATAGAAGGGCGGAGTCCCCCAAGTCGCCGCCGGGCGGTTGTTATCGGATCCCGCAGCAAGGTCAATTACAGGTTATGATCAAGAATCCGAACAAAACTGCCGTCAAGCTATTCCTTGTTCCCTACGACCTTACTGACATGGAGCCCGGAACTAAGACGTTCATTCGCCAACGGAGCTATTCCGCAGGCCCTATAATCGATATGCCCCTGAGTGCGCGAAAAAACTATGGGACTGATCGTCCCGAGGCATCCTTGAACGCCTCAGAAGACCCAAAGGACAAGCCAATTCTACGTTACCTAATTCATTTGAACATATGCTGCCCTTCGAAAGGTCGTTTCTACCTGCATTCAAGCATCCGCGTCGTCTTCGCCAACCGAGTCCCCGACGGTAAGGAAAAGCTACGGAATGAAATCCAACTTCCTTACCCCCGCTATTCACCCTACAAGGCTTCGCGAGAAGCTCATTCTGTGCACCCGAGCTCTGTGGGCGAGAAGCGGTCGCGAAAGCCAACGCCCGGCCATCTTTCCAAACCTGACCTTCACGGCTCTGCCGAGACGTCTCACCCAGGCTACCCGTCCCATTTCCAATGCGATCCGTTCGCGCGACATATTCCGACTCACGAAGTGTCCACTCTTCCAAGTGACGAGAACCTGGCTGCGCGCGAGTCGTCGCCACGTCCTTTAGCGGCCCGCCTACCTACGAGAAGGCACGTCAGTCCATCTTACGCAGACGCGGAGCTGCGCAACACTAAAGCTGGGCCTTATAGCAAGCTTCATAGGGGCGAGAACGGCTACGGCGGTTATTCGCCCGGTGGAACTGAAGCCGGTGACAGTCTCCTTGCACAGCGACTAAGGAGGCTGGATGTACAAAGACATAAACACCTCCATCCCCACTGATTTGCTCCCGACGGGCTAAGCGCTGATGTGTATAATGGTCTGTGACCGTTACAGCGCGACCGGTAATATCTAGCATTATTCCACTCTCTACCCCGCCCTTCGAAGGGCGTTGTGTACCCCAATTTACTTCTGGGTGCCGCCTTGAAATCACCCTTTCCCCGCTAACAAGCAGTTCATACGAATGGGATGCAGGCTCATCTCACTATCTGACTGATCCTATCAGTGCTCGCTTATTTCCTCTGCTAAAACCCAACCCGGCCCAGAGGGTCCTACTATCGGACTAGCATTCTATACCCAATATGTCTATATCTCTCATAATTCCTTTCCTCCCGAGTCCGTCACCACCCTGCTTGCTCAGGGGTATCCAGGTGGCGTGACTCGAAGTGGGCCATGCTCCCTTGTTTGTTCTTTACTTAACGCTGGAGGTTCCGACGAGCCCCATGGTAATAGCAGCTCATTCTCAACAGTGCCTCTAGTGTGAGTAGTGTATGTTTTATAAGTCGCATGCTTTTCACCGAGTGATAGGGGATTTACGTCCCCTGTTGGTGCGCGATGCGTTTGTTCGAGGAATAGATGACAAATCAAATTGGATTCTTCTTCCTGCAGCCTATCGTGGAAGTAAGTAGTCTTTCCTTCTGTGATGATAAAGGTCTGGAAAGCGGACGATGTAAGAGGGCATATTCAAGACCAAAAAAAAAAGATTGGATTTAAATAGAAGCAAATCTATCTACAAGATACGGCAATAAAGGAGAAAGGGAACTTCTTGCCTCTCCCCAATGCTACATCTACCAAATCGAACCCGAGTAGCGCGGAGTATTTATCGCATCCGTCAAGGAAACGAGGTTTGAGCTGGGCGTGCGAGGATTCTAACCCGCGTGCTCCACGATCTCGCTGACCAGGACTCCATCCTTGACGTAAGACTTGATCTGCTCGGGAAGCGGGCACTCCTTGGTGTCGTCGTCGGTGCCCTCCTTGGGGGGCAGCATGACGTTGATGGCGGTGGACTTGCTGGAGAAGACCTCGGTGGCCAGGCTCTGCTGGCCCAGGTAGACGGTGGCGCCGTCGACCTGGTCGAGGAGCAGGGTAGGGACGACGCCGTCGATCTGCAGGGCGAACTTGGCGGACTTGATGACGTCGAGGCTGCTGACGAGGGAGTCGACGATGATGGACAGGCCGGTGCAGTTGTCGATGGAGATGGCGTTGGCCTTGTTGCTGACCTTGATGATGGTCTTGTTACAGCGCGAGATCAGGATCGACTGGTTCTGCTGGGCGTGGATCTCGACGATGCCGCCCGGGTTGTCGAAGTGCTCGACGAGCCACTTGTTGCCCTCCAGGTCCTTGCGCGGCGGCTTGCGCGAGCGCATGCTCTCGGGCTTGGGCTTGGTGCTGGGCGGCGCCGGCGACCGGGCCCGCGACGTGGGCGAGGAGACGGAGCTGCCTTGCGAGCTGGGCCGCTCGGGCACCACGGAGCTGCTCCGCAGGCTGGGGTTTTTGTGCGTCATCTCGGATTTGTCGACCTTGCGGAGGCCGGAGGTGACCGCGTCGCCGCGGTTCAGTTGGTCGAAGACGGCGGACATGTCGGGGCTAGAGCCGGGGGCGCTGGAAGGAGGGGGGGGGACGCCCGGGGGCGGAGGGGGAGGCGGGGGAGCGCCGCCATTGCCGCCAGAGACGTTGATAGTAGGTACAGGGGGAGGGGGAGGAGGCGGGGGTGCGGTTCTACTTTCGCTGGGAGAAGAGGCAGAGCTGCTGCCGCTCTTGACCTGGCGGAGGGCTTCTTGGGCGTCGATGCCGTCCTGGTCGTTCCAGGTCAGACCCTTGGGGTAGTGCTTCTTGAGGTAGGCGGCGAGCGATTTGAAGATCTGGTAGTAGGCTTGAATGTATTGGACGTGGGTGCGGTCCCTGGAAAAGCAATGTTAGTAGGGTTGCCAAGCTGGCGTTCTGGGTGAAGTACGTACTTCTCCTTGTAGTCCTTCAGCACTTTGTTGCCATAGTATTCGATGCCGCCAACCATTTCAGTGACGAAATCGGCAGGCTTGCTGGCGAAGAACCAGCCAAGAGCAACAATGCCCTCCGCCACTGCGCTCAGGTGGTTGAACAGATGCGACGCCCGGTTAGACTCGCGAATGTTATTGATGCTGTCCGAAGCATTGTGAAGCTCCGTCATGAGCTCCGGGGGCTGCTGGTCGGGCTTCTTGGCTTTGGTCGAGACGTAGAGGTAGGTGCGCTCGGCTTCGAAGGCCTGCTGAACAGCTCTCGACTGACGACGAGCTTTAGTAGAGAAACGCAAGTGGGTCACATAGCCCAACGTACCTGCTCGCCGACCAGTCCATTGATCTTCTGTCCCAATTCCACGAAGGGCCGCACATCCTCGTGGATAATTGTGTCGAAGTCCTGGATCTGTGGCGGCACGGGGGGAGCCGCGGGGGTAGCTGGAGGAGCCGGCTTCGGCGTCTCAGGAGTGGCCGTCTCAGGCGCAGCGACAGCACTGATGGTTTTGGGCGAGTTGGGGTCGTCCAGCGACATCGCCATATCTTCCAGGCGGGAAGTCGCGGCTTCCAGCCTGTGGTGAGGTATACATGGTCAGATCATGGGGACCGTACGGAGATGTGAGATAGTGAGGGACATTAGATGAAGTGTGATGATTGAATTTCCAATACATCCGGTCCTTGAATCGCAACATACCGCTTGATGAGGGTTGTGAGATTATGCATGTGGCTTCCTGACGCCATCTTGAAAGCCCCTGTTGAAGTAAGGAGGCAGGTATCGGAGAATACTCAGGGAGAGACTAGGTCAGAAGGATACGGGTTGAATGCAAGCTGTGCAATTCAAATGATGAAAAGCAGCAGCAGCAGAAAGAAAAAGAGAGAGTTAGGCTGCTGAGCAGAAGAAGGAAAATGCTGTGGAAGGCAGCAACAATTGCGAGTGAGTGAGGATGTCAGTGGGATGATGTTGATTCATGACAGATGATGCTCCCTGAACCAACAACCCCCCCGGGGCCCGCGGTGCCTGAGGCCAGAGCATCGGGCGGTGGGCCCAGCCACAACTTACCGTAACTATGCTGTACTGTACTATTACCCTCCGGTAACTTCTAGCGGCCAACGCTCGGTTTCTGCGCAATGACGTTGCTGTATCAGCCTGCTGTATCAGCCCGTAATCAATCCGTCCTTCCTTCCGATAAGGGCCCAAGAAATCATACTACTCGTACTGTACAGAGTACAGTACAACAATAGTACCTTGTAACTTACTTCCCCTCCACCCCGCCCATCGCATTCTACACCAGAATATAGACAAGTTGAGATAGAGACAATTGTCTTCTGGACACAATGGCAGGCAACAATAGACTCTCTTCTGAAGACAATGTCGATTTTTGCACTCTGGGCATGTTTATCCTTGGTACGATAACTTACATCACGTTCGTTGACCACCATACTCGCAATATATACTTACTGGAGCCCCCCGGACAATTGTAGACGACATTGACTTCGAAGGAACAAGACCTCCCGTGAAGAACGTCCTTGGTGGTGCTGCATCTTATGCAGTCATTGGCGCACGTCTCGTTGCTGGGAAAGAGTATGCGCGATTCGTGAGCTGGATTGTCGATGTCGGATCCGACTTCCCCGCAGAGGTTCTGGACGTTATCAGATCCTGGGATACAAACTGTATCATAAGAGAAGATCATGGACGACTTACCACAAGGGCCTGGAATGGCTACGGGCCGAACGAAAAGAGGGGTTAGTGCTTTTGCATTTGTCGAGCTCATACATGACTGACCCGCTGCTCTAGATTTCAGGTACTTGACACCTAAATTGCGGCTAGAGCCATCGATGCTATCGGACTCACAAGTGCTTTCGAAGACCTTTCATATGGTCTGCTCCTCGTCGCGCTGTATGTCTATCGTGCAGGAGATAATGCGACGTCGGGAGCAGTTACAACAAGAGGGCAAAGTGCCCTCGTCGGTCTCGGCCACGCAGCGACCTATCTTCGTCTGGGAACCTGTTCCAGACCTTTGCACTCCAGAAGAGCAAGAGACCTTCTTGGCTGCGATAAAAGTCGTAGATGTCGTGAGCCCCAACGAGCTAGAGCTTGGGATGATGTTTGGCCAACCCGGCTGGAGCGAAGAGACAAGCTACGGGAAAGCTACAGTGGAGAGGATTCTCTCCGAGGGCATTGGGCCTGACGGGAATGGACATCTCGTTATCAGAGCCGGTAAAGATGGCAGCTATTCGTTTTCCCGAAAGCAAAGAATCTGGCTGCCGGCGTACCATCAGCCCGATACGTCGATGCCGTCACCTGTGGTCGATCCCACTGGGGCCGGAAATTCATTCCTGGGTGCATTGGCTCAGGGAATGATCAGCTCGGATAGGGCTCCAGCCAATATTGTCGATTCGGTGCTCGCGCAATCTACGACCTGGCGAAAACCAAAGAAAGCTGGCGGCGCCCATGAGCATTTCCTATCAGCTCTGATCTTCGCTACCGTAGCGGCGAGTTTTGTGGTTGAACAGATTGGCGTGCCGCAGATTTCTACATCTACCGATGGAAGAGAGCTTTGGAACGAGACTGAGTTCACGGAACGGGTCCGTCTGTACACACAGCGCTTGTATCGAACACTTGAAGAGTCTCCTCAGAAGCACTTGCAGATCAACTGACCGGTTGAAGAACGCCCTTCTATTGTCGTACAGCCCTCAAAAACGATGAAAACCAAACCTATCATGCCACAGGAGACCTTCGCAATTGCCTTTTATCCCACTCGCTTCTTATTCCCTGTCAACCACATTATGAGTCCTGCTTCGAGGCTTGTTGTCTTCTCTCGTGTTCGATAATTTCCCTGCTCCAGCTATATAGACGAGATAGAGTCAATGACCAGATGCTTAGAAACGCTTGACAGGGGATTGGCTGGATTGAACTGACTAGCGACTAGGGAAGAATCGGCCAGGCTCGGGCATCTTGTCGCGGTGCTCACGGTCGGCGCTGATGCTCCAGACAGTAGCAACGATACCAAGCATAGTGGCACCAATGATGGCAGTGTTGAGCTTCCAGTTTGCGGGCTGAGCATACCAGCCTCCGGCGGGAGACCAGACTTCCTTGGGATACCTGCGCGCGGGCCATCGGTCAGCACAACACGGGGGACCTCAGAGGATTCATAGAAGTACATACGGGATCTTTCCGCCTCCACCCATTGTGATTGAGGGTATATGAATTAAGCGGGTTGGGGAAAACGTGGACAATGGCTCGCTAGAAAGCGTTATTCTGGCGGGTTTGAAGCCGAACTGGCCGTCGTTCGTCCCTCCAGTCCCGGTCCCAGACCCCGTGACGCTATGTCTGGAATAGGCTTAGCGCTCCATGGACGACTTTCTCACACGACCGCCAAACCCAAACCCCGTGACTTCCGCCGAAGTTGTTGCTCGCTCAACTTTTCTCTGGCGGCCAAAAGTTCGTACTGACAGCCCGTCGGACGACCCTCTTCCCCCGTTTCCTAAACCCAGAGCCACGACGCAGTCCTTGATTGGATATACGGTCAATCGGTATTCCTTCGGCTTAGGGTGCCTGTTAAGTTCACACAAATCGCACAGATGAAGAGACTGCACCTCCAACGATGGAGCAGTTCGGTCCTTTCGCCGCAGGCCCGGGCTGGAAGTCGACTGCAGCGACGTATACAACACGGTATCCGGTACCAGACGACAACTCCTTTCCCTGTCACGCCTGCTGAGGTCGAACAATCGATTGAGGAACAAACCCCTCTTACGTCAATTCGCTCCCCTCGCTCAAAAGTCACCAAGCACTCCCTCCCTTCTCCGCCTGTCAAGGCCGCACGCGAGTCCGCGAAACTCGCTGCGCTCCATGCACGACTTTACCTTCCTTCACGACTTCCTCTCGAGACCCTTGCTCGCTGTCTTGTGGACGAATCGGCTGATCCCAACCACAACTTCAACAACGAGTCTCTGGCTACCCTTGGTCATGACCTCCTGACCCAGTACACCTCCGAATACCTCATCTGCACATACCCCCGTCTTCCTATGACGGTCATCTTCGCCGCCATGTTTGCCTATGTCGGCCCCAAGACATTGGCTGCCATGTCGAGGGAATGGGGTGTGGAGCTCGCTGCTGCACCTGGTGGAGAGGTCGACCCGGGACACCTGCAGTTCACGAGAGCCGCCCCAGGCGTCGACCCGAACACAACCCCCACCGCTACGAACAGAACTTACGAGGAGCAGTCGACATGGCGGAGGTCGATCACGTCGAAGATCGTTTATGATGATGTTTTCGGCGACCCCACCAAGGCCAGCGTTGACCCGCGGGAACAGCCCCAGGCAACCGACCGGTACGCTGCAGGCGTCACCCCCGAAGCGGCAGCCTCCCAGTTCGTTCGCGCTGTTGTCGGCGCCATCTACCTTCATGCTGGCCGTCCAGCTGCCAAGCGCTTCTTCGAGCAGCACTTTCTTTCCCGCCACCTCAACATCTCTGATCTGTTCAACTTCCGCGAGCCGGCTCGTGATCTTTCCCGCCTCTGTGCCCGCGAAAACTTCGAGCCCCCAGTCGCCAAAATCCTTAGTGAGACCGGTCGCCTGAGTCGGCACCCCGTTTTCGTCGTTGGCATCTACTCCGGCCAGGATAAGCTGGGTGAGGGTGCGGGTTCTAGTTTGCTGGAAGCCCGTTCCCGGGCGGCCGTTGCCGCCCTCAAGGCCTGGTACCTGTACAGCCCGCTGGAAGTGCGTCTGCCCAACTCGATGGAAGAAGAGGGAGCCGCCCCCTGGAAGCCCGTTTACGTGGATCTGGGGGAGGTGATCGTGTAAAGAGGGGGGGTTCATGAGAGCAGTGTTTGGAAACGGCGTCACATTTTGATATAGACCTTGTCAAGGTGGCAATTGACGGCAAGTGCAACATTTACATATTATTCCTACCAATTTCGCAATTTTCGCAAGGTTCTGTACAATACGGGAATTTCTATTTCATCTGATGTTTTTCTATCATGTCGAGTTGTTTTATTTTTTTTTTCTCTAGTTATAAAGCTCGTCCCTTTTTCTTTATACCAATAGAGATTCGCAATGGGAAGGGTGTGTGTGTGGAAGGTTCCAAAGACGAGAAAATTGTTTGGGAGATCCAAGTGGCTGAATCTACATGTACTCAATAAACCCAATGGATTCTATATGTTCACTCTTCGGTCTGTATACTGACTTTGACCCAACTGACGAGAATATCTTCCAACCCAAATGGGTGGAGAACAGAGGTTTCTATCCATCCAGCTCCAGATAGACTCCCACGGCTTGCTCAAGCCTTGATCTCACCCTGCCTCGAGCCCCAGCTAGCGTTCTTCTCCTTCTCCCGCCAAGGTATCCAGATATCGACCATACTCCTCCCACAACTCCTCCACCCCAACCCCGAACAGGCCCCGCCAGAACCCCTCCACCCCTCGCTTTTGCGCATCCTTCCCCTCCTCATCCCCCTCCCCCTCTCCGTCATCATCTTCACCCACATACCCAACCCGCAACAACCGATCATTCACCAGCCCCACCGCCCCCGTCCCGACGCGGACCTCCTCCAGCCAGGCCAAGAAATACGCCGTGTGCTGATACCCCTGATCCCATTTCTCGGGGCGCTCCGCGGCCGACCGCGGCCGCTGCCAGTGCGGCGGCGCCAGCCCGGCCTTGAGGCGCACGAAGTCGGCGATCCCCTCGATCAGGCCCCCGGGAGGTTTTGGGGCGGTATCATCGTCCCTGTCGGGTGATGTGTGCTGGTAGCAGTGGACGAGTTCGTGGGTGAGGACCCCGACGATCTCGGCGCGCAAGGAGGAGGAGGAGTCGGCGTATCGCTCCGTGCAGCTCGCGATGTAGGCGAGCGAGAGGTGGATCTCTTTGTGGTCCGCGTCGAGGTCGGTGCCGGTTGTGTAGGCGACGCCGGGGATGGGGCGGAGGAAGGTGGTGATGGAGCGGGTCGGGGGCAGGGTTGGGGTGAAGGTTATGGGGGTGGTTTTGGGGGGGTTGGTGGATGCTGATGGTGGTGGGGATTGTGGTGGTGGGCAGGTGTAGAGGGTTTGGATGATGGTGGTTAGAGCGGTTTCGAGGGTGGAGGCTAGATTGGGGATCAGGGTGAGGAAGGTGGTTGTGGAGGGGTGGCGGAGGTCGTGGATTTGGAGGAGTTTCGGGGTGGGGAGTGCGGGGGTTCTGGTGGTGGGTGTTGAGGTGGAGGTTGAAGTGGTGGGCTGCTGCTGGTCATTTGAGGTGAGGTTGGTGCTGGTCTCTGGTTTGGTGAGGTTGGTTGGTAGTGTAGTGGCTTGAGGGGGAGGAGGTGGTGGTAATGGTGATGGTGGGATTCGGGCCATTGTGGGAGGTAGTTTGAGCTATTCAGTGTGTTGCTATTCAGGTGAGTGAGGTCTGAGGTTGTTAGTCGACGGTTTTGTACGTCGATTATATACTGTATGGGCTAAATATTGGCGCGTGCGCGCGAATCTACCGTCCTGGTCTCTTAGTAGTGTTAGTTGATTCCTGCATGCAGACACGCGGTAGCATGCCGCCGCATGGTTTTGACAGGATCCACCATCCATCGTTCCTCCGACTCGGAATCGGTTCCACTTGGTGAACTAGACAAGATGCAGCGCCTGTAGTCTATGTACCGTGCACCAGGAAGAATTCTCATGCAGTTCTGCTTGTGGTTTGCCCGACCATGACACGGCAGCTGGTCCAAGTGTCTGCTCGTCGGCCCCCAAAGAATGGCCCGATCCACCCCCGGCGCGTCGATCCGGTGGAGTTGCTGCAGTTTAATCGATCGAGGACTCATGGTAGTCGGTAAAGTCGTCGGGACACATAATAACGTACTCGATTTTGAGAAGGAAGAGGATGCGGTTTATGTCGCAGGCGTAATACTATGTTTCTCTCCTCAAATCAGCTGGTGGTTTAGTTTCAGAGTGGGGAGATAACCCATGGTGATGCCAAACTATATAATGGAGCGGAGCCGCGTTCGTGTTTACGTCTTCCCCCGCCCCTTTTCGTTGTGCAAGATCTCATCGGGCTTCGACTCATACTCTGCATTGCTACACACATACCCGCCAATGATGACTATTATACTCCATAGCGATAACTTGAAGCTCAGATCGTAAAATCGGCGAGCAAGTACTTGCACCACCGTCCGTGGACTTGCGTAGCTGACACTGCAGTGCCGCCTCTCCCCCTTTTATTTCGAGTCCGCAAGGGAGGAACTACCACAAGGGCCTGGGAAAACAGGGAGTTTGATATTATCAAGGCGGGTCGGGTCGCCCTTGAGTCCAGTACGTACTGTACAAGTCTCCAAAGCATCGTCCTGGGTTGGGCAGCTCCATGCTGTGATGGCCATAGTCCTACTACCCAAGCGACTGTACGTATCTACCTAATTACGACTAACTTATATGTAAGTTAGCTGCCATAACAACTCGGCTTGCCCAAAGCGGAGCAACCATGGCTCCGGCGGCGTTGCGGGTAAACAAAGCCAACTGAAAAAAAAAGATTCAGGGACAATAACAACAACAAATCATCATTACAACCACAAAACCCCCCACTCCCCACCTCCTGGCCTCGACAGTGCTCACCTAGATATAATCTCCTCCTCTCTGCCTGTCACACTCGAATTGCTGCTGCCCCTTCACATACCGATCTCCTTGTCAGGGCTCAATTGATCCGTCTTCCCGAGTGGAGTTGAATTCACAAGCGCTTATCGCCGCGGTTGGTCGCTTATCGGCCTAGACTCAGGCTCCTTCCCCTCGATACGACTTCCTTCCCATCTTCAATCAACCTCCTCCACCACCACCACCATCACCACCACCGCACCTCTCCCGACCGACCCTCAGCCGCTCCTTCTTTCCTCACCAACAACCTCGTCGCCGCGACTGCCTTTATTTGATTCAATAATTCGCGCACCTGCCACACGAAGTACACTGTTCTCAGGTATGAATGACCTCGACCTCGCGCCCCCCCCCCCGATTCCTCTCCTCTTCAACTCTCCCAACCTCTCCCCCTCTCCCACCTTCACCCACGTTCGTCAAGCGTTTCTACGAGCGTTCCCATCTTCTCGTTCCACCTGCGATTCTACAAGCGTTCTCCCTGCTTTCTTGTTGCGTTCTTGCTGTTTTGTTGTACTGCACTTGGAAAACTAAATAAACCCTCAAAAACACCTTTTGGATTGCTGTTTTCGTACGTTGTTAACTCATCATGGATGATAGACACTGGAAAGCGGTGGTGACCGCTGCGGTCCTCACTTCAACACTTCACATCGGCGACATTTTGCCATTCCTTGGTGAACTTTTGGTCAAACTCTTTTGGATCCTTCGTACATCCGCGGTCACCTTCTGCGTTTTATTTACTGTTTTCACTTTGTCCGGGGACGAAGTTCGCCGTCTCTTTACCATCCTCCTGAACATCATGGAAGCCAAAGCCTTGGAGCTGGTGGAAATTGCCAGAAACAACTACCTGTCCCTGGATGCGAAGACGGGTGCTTTGGTGGCCTACAAATCGGAGATCAAACAGAGGAATGTCCCTGAAGCGGCGGTGCCGCCATCATTCGAGGCGGCGCGGATCTTCATTAGCTCACCACATGGCAACATCATCACGCCTGCATTTAATATGCTTAGCCACCTGACTAGGCGCTTGTTCATTCAGCGACAACCGCATTTGATTGCAAATTACAGTCGCAACCTCCAACCTCTACTTCTAGAGAGATTAGGTGATAACAGAGAACGCGTGAGAGCACAGGCCGCTCAAGCATTCACCGAGCTCTGGCCAGCTGCGAGCGCCGAGGTGGAACATTATGTTCTCGATACCGCCCTGGTCGGAAGAAACCCCAGGGCAAAGGAAATGGCTTTGATCTGGCTTTCCAACGTAAGTAGTCTTCCTTCTTCTATATACGGCGGGTGTCTGACAGTCTCCTTGTTGTAGATGTCTAGAACGCATGGCCTGCGATTCCGTCAATATGTGGCGAAGCTTGTCAACTGTCTCGAAGATGCGGATCCGGCCGTACGAGACGCAGCGAAGTTGACTGTAGTTGAATTGTTTGGGTACGCTTCCATCCATCTGATCTCAATCTAGCCTGGAGACTAACGAACCCAAAGCGCAGCATCTGGTGCCTCGGCACGCGCAAAAGCAGATCTCATGAATCAGCTTAGCATCCGCAGCGTACGGAAGACAATTGTGAACGCCATCCTCACCCAGATCGATCTCGATCCCGCCGATCTTGAACCCAATAGAGGGCCCATGCATCGAGCAGACCGAATTACACAACGTCCCCATTCTAGCTTAGAGGCTCATCCACGGCCCATGTCGAGGGCGGATGGACACAAACGTCCTATTTCCAGGGCAGAAGCTCTTCAATCACGCCCCCCGTCGCGAGCCGACGGACTTAGCGGAGTAGAGTCTTCTCAACGTCCCGTATCTCGGGCTGAAGGACCTAAACGCCCTATAATTAAAGCAGACCCTCTTCCGCAGCACTCTTCGGAGGGTGAGTTTGCTCCTATCCCGCATCAATAGTGGAAGCTAATATTCTTGTCCAGCTACCCCATTGACCCCCAACGACGGCGACAGCGTGGAGCCACTCAATGTGTCCTCCTCGCGTGAGATCGAAGACATCATCCGCGCCATGGTTCCTCACTTCGACGGACGTGAGTCCGAAGAGAACTGGGCAAAGCGTGAGAAGAACGTTATGCTGCTACGCAGACTGGTCCGTGGCAATGCGCCTGTCGCCCACTCCAATACATTGATCACGGCTCTGAAGTCCATCTTAGACGGTATCTTCAAGGTCGTCAATTCCCTTCGTACGACTATGGCAACGAATGGCTGCCTATTCATGCAGGACATGGCCATATATTGTGGACCCAAGATAGATCCCATGATGGAGATCATCATGCAGAATCTCATCAAGCTGTGCGCTGGTATGAAGAAGATAACAGCACAGAACGGAAAGATGACAGTGGAGACCGTCATACAGCATGTTTCCTTCACCCCTCGTATCTTGCAGCACGTCTTCGGTGCTTCGCAGGACAAGAATGCCCAGTTGCGACTTTTCTCCGCAGACTGGTTCAAAATCATCCTCAACAAGCAGGCGGCTCACAAGTCCTCCATTGAACACGGAGGCGGGCTGGAGCTACTCGAAAAGGCCTTCAAGAAAGGACTCGCAGACGCCAACCCGGCTGTCAGACAGGCGATGCGCGGTACATTTTGGGTGTTCTTTGGCATGTGGCCTAACCAGGGCAACGAGTATGTTAATCACTCTTCTTATCATGTTCGCTTCGACTAACCCGGCACAGTATCCTCTCCAACCTTGACGCTAAATCTCGGAGTCAGCTCGAAAAAGACCCTGGGAACCCCAATATTGCATCCAAGTTCGATAACACTTCTCGTAAGGGCGTCGCAACTGGCACCTCCATGAAAAGTCGATCTGCCCTACAGGAAGCTATTGCGGCACATAAGAAGGCGCATCTGGCACCCAAGCCCATCCAGCAACAGCGCCCAGAATCGGCACAGTCCGCACGCTCAGACACAAATGTGCCCGAACTGCAGCGTGGCCAGCCTGCGGTGCGGTCGGTGCCCGTTGGCTCTTCGGTTTCCTCCTTGTCATCGGCGCCGATGCGTCCTGCGAGCAAGGCTCGTAGACCTGAACTGAGTCGCCCAGATACTGCGGATCCATACTCAGTAGGGTCCAATGCTTCTGACGCGAGCTCAGATGCCCATGCCCACCACACGGTTCCCGCCGCCAGCACGGCGAAGGCCAAGGCTAGGAAACTAGACATTGCCAAGACTCGGACTGCGGAATCTCGTGTGAAAGGTGGTCTACAGGAGAACATGGGCGGTCAATCCTCTGGGGGTCTTCAGGTACCTATTGTTCCCATTGAACATGATAGCCCTGCCGAAGCCCAGTTGGAGAGTCCCCTTGTTACTGTGGTACCAATGCTAACTGCTTCTGAAGACTCCGTCCAGGAAGGTTTCCCCCGCCCAGTCGAGTCTAAGAGCGCTCAAGTTACGGAGCATATCACCGGCGGCCCGAAGCCTCATGGAGCTCAAGGACAAATACCTGAACACACCAGCGAGCCCTTCCCCGATGTCCCCGTCTCGAATCCCCATTCGTACCACTCAGACCTTGCAGAAGGAAAACCCGATAGGCGACTCGAAACAGAAAGACCCCAACCAGACTATCGACTCGAAGCCGAAGGAAGTCCAGATAGGTGCCCCGACGAAGAACGGACTCACCACGAAGAACATCAATCCGAAGAAAAGAAGGTATCCGATGAGCCTGGCAGACAGGCCTCACTGGGTACGCACTTTTCCACAACAGTGAAAGGGGGGGAAGTACACATTTACGAAGACCCCATCATTACATCCGAGAAAGAAGAAGAGCCTATCCATACTCACCAACATGTATCCAATAAAGGAGACGACGAGCCCATTCTTACCCCCATTGTTACGCCTCAACATGTATCCAATAACAGCGCTTTGGCAGAACTATCTATAAATGAATCAGTTCATCGTGATAGTAAGCCAGCTGTGCCAACCTTGCCTTCGTACCGTGGACGCCAATCGATTGGGGCGACAGATTCGACAGCTAGCTCTGAATATCGTCGCCGGAAGAATGATCAGATCGCCGACCGCAAAAGAAGCATCAGCCCCCGATCGAAAGACCCAGTCAAAGCACGAGAAACGCTCGAGAAGGGCATTCAGAAGATTCGGTCCAAGAATATGGACATCCTGGGGTATCGGAAGTTGCAAGGCCTGATCGAATATCACGACTCTATCTTTATCCATGAAGGCAAGTATGACGAGATGCTGCTGGTTCTGCTCGAAGAACTGGAGAGTCCCCCGGATGAGAAGCGACAACGCCTCGGTCGCCCGCTGGACTTGAAAACCCAAGTGCTTCTGACGATTCGCTTCATGCTTGCACACAACAAGCACTTTAGTTCGTCTTACTATCCCAGGGCCATCACAGCTCTCATCGCTGCTAGGAATTATTACGACTCTTCAAGCCACATCATCAACGGCTTGAATGAGACGGCCGAAGAGATTCTTATACAGTGTGAGCCTGAAGGTGTTATCGACGCCGTAACCGACCTAGTATCGACCGAAGATCCGGAAACAGGCGATCGGGCGGTCACTATGGGCTTTTCTGTAATGACGGAAATCTTGAAGGGGATGAACAGCAATGCAATTCGTCTTTCCTGTCGTCTGCTGGAGAAAGTTGGGTCACTAGCTGGCAAGAGTCTGACAGCCCGGCAGCCGGATGTCAGGCGTCAAGCAACACAGCTCTGCGTACAACTGCACACGATGGCCGATAACGATGATCACTTCTGGCAGGTTGTTGGACGGCCTCGCGAGAACTCACGCAACCTGCTGACATACTACATTGCGAGAAAGTGATTTTTTGCTTTCAGAAAGATGAAGAGCCAGTATCATTACTTCCAACTCATTGTTTCTTTAGTCCTGTATTCCAATTGATACCACTGTGTTTTATGTTGAGCGCCACAAAGGCACAAAACTTGTTGTATTAATAGACAATTCCATCCTGAATGTAATCGATACCCACTGATCTCCTGTGCATTGAGCCGAGCGCGACGAGGCAAAACTGTATGTCGTGCCCGAGTACAGCAGTACACAATGACTCGGGCATTTGTAAGGTAGTAAGATGTTTAAATGTGTGGGCTGCATCCTTGAATTCTCTATCGCTAGTAGCAACGGCCAGCCTTATGATCTTGCTACGAGCCTGCCTGCCAGGTTGATTCGACTGGAGAGGGCGGCTGCAAGAGGTGGCCAAATTGTCCTCCACCGCTCATTCAACCTCCTCTTTCTGGGCTTTGTGGGCGCAGCTTAGGAAAGGCACTACTACGTCTGGAGGAACATTAGGCGAGAGGCGATAGACGGGATTAGACCGTGTAGATAGAGAGAGGCATCGATATACTGGGAAAGAGGAATGATCATGGTTGAGCCGATAGTGGTGGAGGAAGAACGGTCAGGTCTCTTGAACGAGCAGGAAAAAAAGGGCATTGTGCCCCCTGATAGGTAGGCTGTGATTCAGTCTGAGCATCCAAGTATGACAACATGAAGCTTGCCTAAGCTCTGCTAGAAATGGGAGAACGGTGTGGTATTGGAACGGGAAACATACGGGCAGAAGGGCAGTGGCTAGAAACTACAAGAGAGAAGGAGTCGAAGACATTCTTACTACGTATAGACAGAGCTATAGGAAAGACCATCTCCTCTATAGACAGTCACCATATATCATATATGTACTGTACCCGAGATTCACTGCAGATTTAATGTATGTAGCTTTGATGTTTTGATATTAATTGGTATAGCACAGCTGCGATCATTCACCCTGTTGATTCCCGAGACAAGTTAAGGCCGCGTGGGTCAGGGCTTATTTTTGGATTTCTAATGGCAACCCCGAAGTCTGGGACGGAGTGGGGGGAGATGTGAGACCGACTCGAGCAGGTCTGATTCATGAGTTCCAAGTTTACTGGTAGGCTGGTAGCCTGGGTTCAGTACATGGAAGCGGGAGTGGCTGAGTATGGAAGTGCCTTATGAGTTCCAATTTAACACGACTAGTATTTCGGTACCTGGTTTGGAATGAGACAATTCCCGTCTATTAATGAATATTTATAGATAGATCAACTATCCAATGGCTGTTGGTTGGTTGGTCTTGTTGGTTGACTGGGTAGCCTCAGGTGTCGACCGTATACATGCACTCCGTGCTCCGTACCATGTATACCGTACTGTATTGTTGTTGTACAAGGATGGTCTCGTATCCTGAGACAAGACAGGGAGACCTGCAAAACTGACCAACTCTGTAGACTATTCACTGCTTGACACCTGAATTCTACCTGTACTCATTCACCTCAGTCAAGATGTATATTGACAATTCAACCATGCAGTCAGTCGAAAGTAGGTCAGTAGGCTAATTGGGAAAATCTGGGGACACGGGCGTGAGTTGTCTATCTGAAACGGGTGGTGTGTTTCAATCGCGGCCTCAAACTCTCTTTCTCTCTCTCTCTCTCTCCCACTCCCCCGTACTCGTACTTACCACTCACTCACTCACTCACCCTCTCCTTCTCTTGTTTTCCTCCTCAATCTAACCTCTCCTCACAATTACTAGCACATCCCGCTGCTTTATTTCCCTCCGACTCTCCTCCCTCTGACTCGATCCCCTCCCCTCCGTTTCGTCCTGACGCATTGAAACATCCGGGTGGTTGTTAAGCATCAGCCAGGCTGCCCCGGATATTCAGCTCTGCGGCCCCCCTGCCTACCTGCTTGCTGCTGCTGCTGCTGCTGCTGCTGCATGGTACGTACAGTACATCTCTTCTCCCCTGTTTGTTCTCTCTCCCCTCTTGCCCCCCCTCCTCCTCCTCGCACCCCTGGCCCGTCTCAGCGCAACTTTCAACATTTCTCGTTCAGGACTCCCCCCCCCCCCCCCCTCTCATCCTACCAATTTACGTTATCTCAAAACTTTTACCACCTTATTTCATCCTCTCCACTATGGCCGTGATCGATCGGCTGTCCGTCCTGAAATTAATTCTTTCTCGTTAGACTCCCTTCGTAAATGAGAATCCATCCTCCATCCTCCAGCAAGTCCGTGCCGCGCTCGAATTCGTCTCCCGGTCCAGCTTCCCTTCGCCTACCTTGTCCCCTCTATAGCTGCAATCATAATTATTGTCGACTCTAAGATCACCAAGTTTATGCATCGGAAGTCGAATGCCTTATCAACTCCCCAAATAAGTCTCTCAACTGGTTCTGGCTTGAGTTTCGCGAGCGCGCCTCCCACTCCTTTCCTGGAGATTTGTCTCTCACGCCCACTGGAATTGGCATTTGTGCCACCATCACCCTTTCAACGGTCGCTCGCTACCCAATAAATCGCATCCAAGATGGAATCTCCGGGGTATCCTGAGTCCCCTTTGGATCAGGACGACATTCCCTTCCCCTGCAAGGGCTGTGGAGAGGTATGAACCCAGCAAAACGCACAGACTACGAGGCTTGGAACTAGGACACTAAGAAGGCTTCTCGCTCAAATAGATTCTTGAAGAGGGCAAAGCCTTTGAGCTTGGTGAGTTTCTTGTTCCGTGGTTACGATGGCCTCTGAGCCGGTGGCTGACTGCCTCCTTCCTTGTGATCTAGCGGGCAACCGATGGCATATCGAATGTTTCTGCTGCAGCACTTGTGGCACGCTACTCGACTCGGACGCGCACCTCCTTCTGCTTGGCGATGGCTCGTTGATCTGCAGCAACTGTACCTACAGCTGTAGCTCGTGTGGGAACAAGATCGAGGACCTCGCCATCCTCACCGGTGAACAAGCTTTTTGCGCCCAATGCTTCCGCTGCCGCAACTGCAAGCGGAAGATCGAGAACTTGCGTTATGCCCGCACCTCGCAGGGTATATTCTGTATGGATTGTCATGAATCTTTAATGCAGCGGCGGAGAAAACGAAAGGCGGCCCCCTCGCGAAAACAGGGACCACCGGGGGTGAAATTAGATAAGTCCCTGCCGTCATTGCCCCCGGAAGAAATGGAGCCAGTCTCGCGCGCCTCAGACGACCAAGAGGCTTATTCCATGCCTAGCGGGGATACCCCTGCGCGAGCTGCTCCCGCGCTGGACGCGGGAAGAGGTCCCAGCTCAACACCTCGTCCCGCGGCAGAAAACCAAGGTCAGTTGGCCTCTGACCTTATGCGCCAACCCGTTATCTCATGGTGAAAGAGAGCTGACCGATGCAGACAATCTAATACTCCCGTCAAGCACCTATCGCAGCAACCGTCATTCAATCGTGCCTCCGCATACCGAAGCCGATGGCGGCGAATTCCTGATTCCCCTCGCTTTTGACCCCTCCGAAGAACAAAGATCTCGCGTACAACCAAACCCTACGTCGGGAGGCTCGTCCCCCCATATCGCATACCAGGAGAAAGGCCGAGAGCGAACTGATGATGCTACTCGTTGGCGTCAGGACGAATTGGCCAACGGCACGTCTCGTGGTGACAGAACGCCTGTCACGCGGTCTGGCTCGGTGCGTAGTTCTCGCTCCGACCTAGGAGGTCGCAAGGAAGCCAGTACATTTTCCTCGCCCAGCCCCGAGAGCACCAAGTCGACGACCACTGTTCCAAGAGATGGCTCAATAGCAACAGCTCCAGAGAGCATGACCACACTTCCACCAAGACCATCTCATGAGCTACGCCGACTTCACGAAACTAGCGGCTCCATAGACTCCGCGCATTCCTTCTTGTCCTCTTCGAGCGTGCAACCTCATCCCAAACGTGGCGACTCCCTCGACCGACGATTGAACCAGGGCCCAAGGAAGGACGCACCTTTGTCACCTCGTGCATCTTCATTGAGTCCGAGTGAGCAGTGGAGTGAGCGATCAGCAGACCGGGCTGGATTCAGCAAGAGTACTCCTCGTACGGGCGACTCGACATGGACGCCACGTAGCGATGTTCATGAGCGCCCCAAGCCTCCCGCACGCCCCAACTCAGTCAGTGCCCTACAGCAAGTTGAATCCTACCGCCAGGGTGATGGTGCGGATCTCTCAACGGACGGAGAGACCTCTCAAACCATAGGTGCCAGTGATGGCTCCGCGGCACAGAACGGCGAATCCTTCCTGCGGCGCGTTTCCAACTCGGTGCGTCATGGTCGAAGCTACAGCGACAAAGGCTCTCGCCTGTCCCGCGATGCCAAATGGCCTCGCTCGCCTGTGAATGGATCTACGCCACTTGCCGACTTCGGGAGCCCCTCTGCGGAGGTAGCCGGACCTGATGAGGTGACTTGGCTTCGCAACGAACTTCGTAAGGAGCGTCAACGAGTATTCGACCGCGAGCAGAAGATTGCGGAGATGGAGGCTATGCTGAATGCTAGCGCCGAGGTCAAGCAGGTTAACACTGAACTAAATGAGAAGCGCTCCACCATGGTGGTCTTGGACGCCCAGAAAGAGATTGCTATGCGCGAGTTGTCCGTGTTGACAGAACATCTCGAGGCCGAGAAGCGTGGTGGCGGCGGCTCTCTCGACCTTGGCAAATTGACTAACCGTGTTTTGCGAGAATTTGTGGAGTCGATTCAGAGGCTGAAGGACTCGTTCACTCCACAGATCGAGGAATTGATTCAGAAGCGCAACGATGCGGCCGAAGAATTGACCAATTTGAACCGCATGAAGGATAAGAGCTTCCAGGAATTTGAACAGTTGTCGTCGAAGAATGCGCAGCTTGCAGAGCTCAACAACCAATTGGTGCACCAGATCCAAGAACTCTATAAGGCCAACGACGGTAGCCGTGGAGCAAATGGCCTGGGTATCTACTCCCATGGCAAGGAAAAGTCACTGTCGTCCATTGAAGCTCTGAAGGCGGCCCACAGCGATCTCGTTCCAGTCACGGCTATCAACCTGTCGGAAGAGGCCGAGAACGCGACTATTGTGCCCGGCCCGCAAGTCGTCAGTATCCGAAAAGGACAGCCGCGTAAGTTTAATTGGAAGAAGGGTGGTCAAAACGTCGCCAAGGGCGTTACCAAGGGACTCAAGGGTGCCTTCATGTCAAGTGAAAATGCCACTGCCACGGAAGGAAGCCCTGGCTTGCCGCGTTCTCAGACTCAAGACCCTAGCCGTCCGGGTTTCGGGTTCTTTGGCAATCAACGCAGCAAGCAGGTTGGAACTCGGATGCCGACCACCGATAGCGTTCCAGCTCTAGCTGAAACCAACCCTAATGGTACGTTGCGCTCACTCGCGTTTGTCATCATATCATGCTTACTTTCCCAGCGCTCTTTGGTACCGAGTTGGAGCAGCGCATGGAGCAAGAAAAGAGTATCATTCCTGGCATTGTCTCTCGCTGCATCCAGGAAGTCGAGCTACGAGGTATGTTTCTTCGCAATCGGTTGGAAGGCCTGTACTGACTCTGTTAGGCATGGACATGGAAGGTATCTATCGGAAGTCCGGTGCTAGCTCGGCAATTCAGACGATTCGCGAGGGCTTTGAGCGATCCCCACACGATTACGATATATCTGATCCGGATCTTGATATCCACGCAGTGACCTCGGCACTAAAGCAGTATTTCCGCAAGTTGCCTACGCCGCTTATCACATTCGAGGTTTACGAGAACATCATTGAGACGGGTGAAATCACCTCTCAGGCGGGTCGCATCGAGTCTTTGCAAAAGAGCCTGCGTGAACTGCCACGTGTGCATCAGGATGTGCTTGAGTTCCTGATCTTCCACCTGAAGCGCGTGGTCGAGCGCGAGAAAGAGAATCTGATGACCAGTCAGAACATCGCTGTAGTGTTTGCCCCAACCATCATGCGGCCGGAGAGTCTGGCACGGGAAATGACGGATGTGCAGAAGAAGAATGAGGTGATGAAGTTTTTGGTGGACAACTGTCAGGAGATCTTCATGGGCATGCAGAACTGATGACCTTCAGCCATCATGCATACTCAGGCCTGGTCCTCGCCTGGTCCGGCACCAGTGCCGGCACTGCTTGACCGGCCCCCCTGGGGGGGAAAGACCCTCTGACCCACTCTCCTCGACGCATTGGTTCATTTGTTTAGTTTAGAATACCCTTCCAGTTTCCTGTCAATTGCGACGACAAAACCTTTGTTGTACATACATATACCACGTTGGCGTGGACGATCTGTGTGTCCTTTTCCTCTTTCTTGTCTACCACCCTTCTCTGACAGTCTGACGATTGTCATCGTCATCAGCCCCCGTCGATACCCTTTTTTTGTGTCTATTCATCCTGACCTCACACCCTCTCAACCCTTGATTTTGTAAACTGATCACCCTTATTTTCTGATCCCTGTTTTTTTTTTTCGTTATACCTTTCCTTTCGAGTGATCCCGCAGGTTCGAAGCTAGTTTACACCTAATTTGCCGGTAATGGCAGCCAGGGGCGCGTGGTCTGGTGGCGAATTGGGATGCCCCAGACCCCACTACTAATTGATCTGGTCACGTTGGACCGCTTGGAAAGAATTTTGATTCCAGTGTAGAGATGGGAGGAAGCGGACATTGCGTGACTAGATAAGAGTCTTGGTCTGTAATGTTCTACGCCCAGCTGTGGAGGAAGATGATACTTTGCCCAGTGACAATCCGTGATAGTCTGTTAGGGACGACTGCAAAGGGAAGCTAGCTACCCAGCGACGAAGCGCGAGACAAGTTGGGTTGATTGATATATACAGTATAGCACACTCAAGTCTCTCTGTAGCAGAAGCAGCCGCGCATGGCTATGGCTAGTGGTATATGAATTTCGAGCCTAGAAAGTCTCATCCTCGAGCTTCTCCACCCGTCGGATCACGCTCGGACTCTGCTCCTCCACGATATCCTCCGTGGTATCGTTCGCGCCGGCGGTGAACAACAAGTCTTCCACGATCCGCCTGGACGCTTCTTTCGCTGTAGTTTTTGGGGAGAATTGCGGTTAGTTTTGATGCTTTACCGTACACTTTCTTCTGCTTGCATGTTTGAATGATTGGAGAATACTAACCAGGAGTTTTCATCAACCGACTCTGCGGAATGTGGAACTGCATCGTCTTCGGCGGGCTGGGACCCAGATCCTCGTCCTCGTCACTGAATGCCGCACCGCCGCCGTAGCCGCCGCCGTAGCGACCACCAACACCAAGATCATCGTCGCTATTCCACCCTTCCGCGCCTCCCGGCCGACCGGTCCCACCCTTCATCGGGGTGAGGACACTCATGCCGGGCTTGGGGGTCACGCGGGGATAGTACGGGTGGTGGGCGCTCGGCCGCCGCTTGCTGCGGCTGGTGTTGGGCGTTTGGGCGGCCCCGGTCCCTCCTTTCAAGGGGGAGTCGAAGATCTCGGCGTGGAGTTGCGGGGCCTCGGGCTCCGGGCTGGAGATCGGGGAGGAGTCGAAGGAGTATTTGGATTTCTTGGCGGGGGGTTTCTGTGGGGTGGTGGAGGAGTTGAACATGGGATTGGTGAATTTGATGGATTTTGAGGTGGAGAGGTAGTGTTTGAGTGGTTGCCGTTTCTTGGAGAGTGGGGTGGCTTGCACGCGGTAGGTCTTGTCGTGGAAGCGGTGCAGGATGGGGTCTTCGTGATATTCATCGTCGTCGTTGTTGTTCTCGTAAGCTTCGTGGGTGGTTGTGGGGGCGGGCGGGATGAAGGGTGAGGAGGAGAGGGGGGTGTGGGATTCGTCGTGGTGGTAGGGGTATTGGTGTTGTGGTTGTTGCTGCTGTTGTTGGGTGGGGCGGTAGGTGCGCGAGGCCGAGGCCGAGGCGGAGTATTTGCCTGGCGTGGTGGGGAGGAAGGAGTCTTCGTTCTCTGCGTCGGCGAGTTCGGCGGCGCGGGCGAGGTCGCGGGTATCACTGTCGTCGGGCAGGGAGTCTGGGTGGAGGTCGTAGGGGGAGGGGGAGGGGTGCGCGATGGAGGAGGGGACGGTCGTGTCGTTGGCTTGTTGGTTGCCGCGGTGGTGGTGGTGAGATGCGTAGGGACGGGGGGTGCTGTGGGAGGAGAGACTGAGGGCTGTCAACTCTAATTCGGGTTCGTGCTCGCGGTGGTCGTCGAGGCTGAGGTGCGATTCGTCTTGTTGCGCGGTGAGCTGCGTGTCTTGCTCGTGCGCGGTGAGGGACTGGTCCGAATCCTCTTGTAGCGCTGTGGTGGTGTCTTCGGGTTTCTCCTCATAGCCGGAGAGAGAGACGTTGGCGCTGGCTTCGAAGAATTGTTTCCAGAACTGGGGTTGATGGCGCGTTAGTGATGGATGGAGGCGGCGATGTGGGGGTGTCTATTATATGCCATACCTTGGCACCTTCCCAAACGTCACGGGAGCTCTCGGAGTATTGTTCGATCAGGGGTAGAATGCTGGTTGTGACGATACGGTGGGCTTGGCTGAAGTTGTGGTCGATCTCTGCAGGACAATGTCAGTCGACTGACTGGTTGGAGACATCTGATGCGGATTGGCCATAGTTACCCTGCAGGGTGAGCGTGATGGATTGCTCCAGCTTCTCGAGCTCTTCCGTGAGTGTCAGCGGGCGCTGGGCCATAGACGACGGGCGCGACATGGTGAAGTGTGCAATGGTCGGTTTGTAGTGTTGACTGGTTCGATGGAAGGAGTGCCTGTATACAAGGTTGTTGGTTGCTGGTTGCTGTTGTTGCAGCTGTTTGTTTTGACGGACCGCGGAGGGGCAGCAGCACGTGATAGCCCGCTAGGGCAGTCGGATAAGGGCAGCTAATGTCATGTGGCGGCGAGGGGGCGGAAGCAACAGGTGATTAACTACCTTACTGCTGCCTGCCTACTTGTTGCTATCTGACTCTCCCTTACTCTCGCCGACAAATCTCGGGTCAAAGGTGTTCTGTCGCGATGCCTACGCCCGTTGCGAAAGGTATGCTTGCTCTTGAGGGTCATTTCTTTCCCCCTTCTTGTTGCAAGAGAAGAAGAGAGTCAGTTATCTGGGCGGTGTGTGCTTATCAGTTGATGATGGATGACGATGGATGAGATGTCCCCGGGTCTAGCCGGGGACAGCATTCCTCATTTTGTCTATCATGTTTCCTACTCAAAGTTTCACTTACAGATTCTGCTTTACATGGAAAGGTAGCCTGAAATCATGATACTGACACGCCCAGGAATTATCATCACCGTCTCGGCGCTGGTTGCCGCCGGGATCGCGGTCTACGAGTCGCCGCAGTTCCGCCAGTGGGTGAACAACTCGCGCCGCAAGATCGCACTAGCTTTGCACAATCTGGGCGACGAAATTAACCCGCACGATGCTCCGCTCAGACAGGATATCTCGATGACCGAGGAAGTGGGCGCAGCAGCCGAAGAACGGCGGCGCATAGCTCGGGAAGAGCTTGACCGGCGTCGCTCCCTGCTCGAAGAGCGTCGCAAGAGCATGGTCAGGCCACCGTCAAACAGCTTTGATACTTTGGTCGATGAGCAGGGCCGATTGTTGGATCTTGCGGATTCATCGAGTGATACGCATTTAGCCAACTCGACTGCCGTGGAAGTGGCGACGTCGCAGCCGGTGCACCGGGGCAAGGTGCCCCAAACCTCGCTGCTGGAAGCGTCTCACGGTCAGACAGATGTTCGCGAGACAGGTCCATCACTGCAGCTTGATATCCCGTCGCCTCGTGCCGGTTCGCCTTCGCTGGCTGAGTTCACTCCTGTCTCGGAAGCTCCTGACAAAATGGCCGCGTCGCTCCTCTCGTCGTCCCATGCAGAGGACGAACACCATGTTGTCGGAGATGACGAGTCAGACTCTAGCCATACGGAAGGTCACTCTGAGGTGCTCTTCGCTCACCCCGGGGATTGGACGACAAACGAGTCCGGGCGCGACCTGAGATCGCCCTTCTCGGACTTGGCAGAGCTGCAGCTTGAACGGGAGCGCGCCTCGACGCCGTCTACCAGCGATAGCTACAGCCACATTTACGAGTCTGCGATCGACGCATCATCCGATGGCACTTTGAGCGAATTGGGCCGGTCGACTGGCGCGGCCACCCCGGCCAGTTGGTCGGAGGTGGGCAGTGTGATCAGCAACGAGGAGCACATGCATCACTTGTAGGCAAATTGGAACAACAACTCAGGGTATCGTATCATTAGTCGGATGGCGCTGGAGGAAGGTATTGGCGTTTGCTTCTCTATTTTGAAGGTGTTAGCTTAGGACAACGGAACTGCCAGGGTCGTACACGCGCCCATGGCCTTAGCTGTAGATAAATTAATTGCTGGGAAAAAATGGGATCATTTTCTACACATGATTATCGGTGAGTAGACTCAAAAAGGAACCTCGGGTTATTCCATTCTAGTCTGTGGCAGATTAGTTAGTTGCTCTAATAAGGAGTTAAAGGGTGCGGAGATATAAGCAGCGCAGCAGCTGCGGTGGCCAAAGATGAGCCTCGGCTGTTGCTCGGTTGGAGAGGTTGGGGTAAAAGTAGGTAAGACATCCATCGCATTTCAACTCGACACCTTCCCCCCCTTTGCTTTCTTCCTTTCCTCTCCTCATCAACCTGATTTACCCAGTGATCTGAACTCTTCACAAATTAACAGATTAATACACAGTAAGTTTCCCGTCCAGCTTGAATTCGAAGACAGCATCCGCGATGCAGCAACCACACTTTCCCCGGATCTCCGTCTCCCACGCTCCACTTCCCTTTCATCGTATGCGTCAAGGGATAAGCTAGGCTAAGCTACATATGCACGAACGCTGACACCAAACCCAGCACCAACCATGGCAACAGACCGTCTGAACAACATCCTCAGCCACCTGAAACCGTCCGGAACCAGCGGACTTTCAGCCATGTACTTCCTCCTGTCCTCCTTCCCTCGAGCAATTGGTCGTACATTGCGACATTGCGAATCCTGACCGCTGACGAACCGCAAACCAGCACCCAGAAGAACCCCGACGATGTGGTCATCACTCTGGCGCTCCGCACGCCGCTGACCAAGGCCGTCAAGGGCAGTTTCAAGGATACGGAGCTGGACTACCTGATCTACGCGTTGCTGAAGGAGGTGCTGGCCCAATCGAAGATCGACCCCAGTGTGATCGAGGACGTCTGCTTGGGGAATGTGCGTTTTGCCTTGCCCGCCCACCTCTTCCCCCCCCTTTCCCAAAACCTCGACCTACCTCACCCCGCTTTCCAGTAACCCACGATACCCCAATCAACAGCAAGAAATAACCAAAAAAAAACTCACAGGTCAACGACGGCAAAGCGGCCTACCTGGTGCGGGCGGCCGCGCTGGCGGCCGGAATCCCGCACACGGCGGGGGCGTCCTCGGTGAACCGGTTCTGCTCGTCGGGGCTGAAGGCGGTGCAGGACATCGCGAACCAGATCCGGCTGGGGGCGATCGACGTCGGGGTGGCGGTGGGGGCGGAGCTGATGTCGGCGCCGAGCGGGGACCGGATCCCCAAGCCGTTTCATGCGGAGGTCATGCGGCATCAGGAGGCGGCCGACTGCATGCAGCCGATGGG
Organism: Aspergillus japonicus CBS 114.51; assembly: GCF_003184785.1. Lineage (NCBI taxonomy): Eukaryota > Fungi > Ascomycota > Eurotiomycetes > Eurotiales > Aspergillaceae > Aspergillus > Aspergillus japonicus. The sequence continues at coordinate 93,664 of NW_020291697.1, forward strand.
CCAGACGTCGGAGAACGTCGGGGCGGACTTCCACATCTCGCGGGCGGAGCAGGACGCGTACGCGGCGGAGTCGTTCCGGCGGGCGGAGGCGGCGCAGAAGGCTGGGTGGTTCGACGAGGAGATCGTCCCCGTCACGACGCAGGTCAAAGACCCCAAGACCGGGGCGGTCAAGACGGTGACGGTGACGCGGGATGAGGGCGTGCGCTATGGCACGACCAAGGAGAGTCTGGCGAAGATCCGGCCGGCGTTCCCGCAGTTTGGGGATCGGAGTACCGGGGGCAACTCGAGTCAGGTGACGGATGGCGCGGCGGCGGTGCTGCTGATGCGGCGGTCCAAGGCGATCGAGTTGAATCAGCCCATCCTGGCTAAGTTCTGCGGCGCCACGGTGGCCGGCGTGCCGCCTAGGGTCATGGGGATCGGGCCGACGGCGGCGATCCCCAAGCTGCTGGCGCAGTTTGGGCTGCGCAAGGAGGAGGTCGAGCTGTATGAGATCAATGAGGCGTTCGCGTCGATGGCCGTCTACTGTCTCCGGAATCTGGGGCTGGAGCACGAGAAGGTCAACCCCCGCGGTGGCGCGATTGCGCTGGGCCACCCGCTCGGGGCGACGGGCGCGCGACAGATCTGTACGATCCTGAGCGAGGCGCGCCGCACGAAGAAGAGGGTCTTGGTGACGAGCATGTGCATTGGCACGGGCCAGGGGATGGCGGGGTTGTTTGTGAACGAACAAGTTTGATTTTGTTTGATTCTGGTATCGTTACATCGTGAGGATTGAGTGAATCTGGAAGATATCTGCAGACAAAGAATCCAAGCACCCAAGCAGACTTTAAGCTCTACTGCCCATCCCTCTCCCTTTCCCTCTCCCTCTTCATCCTCTCTTCCGCCGCTTTGGCCAAAATCTCCCTCATACTCCCTCCTCTACCTCCACCTCCAGTACCCTGACCACTACTTTCCCCAACAGACCCCCCATCCGCCCCCAAAACAAAACTTCCCCCGGTCCACCCCTTCTCATCCACCACCAACCCCTCCCGCTGCACGGCCTCCCACTCCCCGGGGTTATAGAACTCATCCCCTCCGGCGCCACCAGCATTCGCCCCGAGCACCCGCCCACTCCGCGTATAATCCCCCCTCTCGACCTCCCTCTCGATCCGGGCCGTCAACGCCCAGAACAAGCGATCATGCTCACTGTGCACGCAATGCGCCAGCTCATGGCACAGCGTCTTGCGGATCGTCCGATAGTCGCGGTAGCCGTCGTAGGCGTCGGTGCGGAGCCGCAACTCGATCACCTCGCCCTTGTTGCGGTTGAGGCCCAGAGTCCGCGAGTGGGCCGTCGTGTGCTCGACCGGGTCCATCTCCGTGAGCACGGGCACGGAGAATTGATGGAGGCGCATCGCGGACCGGATGCCGGGGTCGTCGCGGAGGCGCGCCAGGAAGGCGTGGCTGCGCTGCGGGTTGGGGAGGTGGGCCAGCGGGACGAGTCGGTGGAAGGTGTATTGCGAGGTGGGGTCGTGGCTGGAGAGAGTGTGGATGCGCGAGAGCGAGGCCGAGACCGCGGACGGGGTCGCCGTCGCGGCGTATTGGGCGTGCGTGGTCAGGCGGCGGTGCTCGCGGGCGGCTTGGGCGGCGCCCTGGGCGTTGAGGGTCGTGACTTCGGGGACCGGCGAGCCCAGGATGGTGAGTTTGAAGCGCGGCGAGGTGAGCGAGAGGGTGGTCGTGAGGGGGAGGGCGGCTTGTGTGGCGGGGAGGGGCGGTTTGAGGGTGCCGGGGATGAGGTGGCGCGGGGGCGGGGGGGTGATGAGCAGTTTTTGGTGGGAGGCGGGGATGTTGAGGTGGTGTTCGAGGTGGAGGGTTAGATCGTGCAGGGTGGCAGTTGCGGGGAGGGTCAGGGTGTGAGGCGTGTTGCGGTGGTGGATGGTGAGTTCGAGTCGTTGGGGATGTTGATGCTCGTCGGTGGTGTTGTCGGGGGAGGTAGGTTCGCGGACGTCATGGTCTCCGGTCGGTGCGGTGGGCGTGTCGGACATGTTGGGGGTTGTGGTGAGCGATGGTGTGGTGATGAGAAGGAGGATGAGGGGTATAGTAGGGATCAAATCGTAGTGTAAAGGTTATAAGACAAGAAGAAAGCGACTCCTCGACTCCATGATGGCGGGATTCGATCTTCTTCGATGCGATTTTGTCAGCCAGATAGAAAATCACATGGAGATAAGCACAAGCACCGTTCCTGTTAGTAAGCCGTTCCTGTGGTCCTGCCTCAGGCATGCCGAATGATCATCGCTGCTTATTCTGAATCCGATTACGGGTAGGCTGCCCCGAAGAGAGTTCCAATAATTAGTGCTTGTTTGAGATGTTCCCTCCAGCTCCACATGTACACGACTGGACCGCCTCTTCATCGGCTCAATGGTACGTGCTGTATGCAAGACGACTCGATTGAGTCTCGGTATTCAATTCACTTCACTAGATCAATTACATAGTATTGACTGGCCTGTATAACCCTATAGACAACCCAACGCCATCCCATTTCATCCAGAACGCCCACCAACACCCTTTTATATACCCCAACAGTATGCCTGAATGGATGCATGTCCCAGCGATGACGAGAAAAAAAAAAAAAAAAAAAACCTCAAGTGAATATATACCTTTCCACGACCAGCATCATTCATACTGCCGGTCGTCCTTATCGTCTTCCTTCTCCTTCGGCTCCGGCTCATCCATCAACCATTCTTCGCGTTCAGGATCAAAAGTATGACTGGCACAGGAGGGGTACGTTTAGCAACCGAGCATCCAGTTCTTGATTCCGGAAAATCCACTCACTCATGATAATGCGTGTTTGTCAACGCCTTCTTCGAGTACTCATCCTCCAAGACCTGGTCGTATTTGAACGGCACCTTCGCCGGTACCCCCTCAAAGGTCGTCCGGCGCAGAGGATAGATATCGTCGGTCTGGTATTTGTGCAAGTTCTTGCATTGCCACTCCGTCGGCTTGGTCGCATCCAGCCGGCTCAGCCCCGTGATGTCGATATACAAGCCCGTGTTCATGTCGATCCAGCGCGCATCGATGATGTTGAGTCCCTTGCCTCGATCGCGTTGACGGGCCCACGGGTTCACGTCGACTAGATACTTGCGCTCCACATTCTCCTCCTTGGCGGTGTACTGGACGACGGTCTGGTTGAAATGGTCCGCCAGTTGAAAAAGCGTGGGTTCCATCACTTGGGTGTCAATATCCCAATCCCAAGGCATGACCTGTATCCTACCGTGAGTTTTGATTGCCAACAGGAAGCGCCACGGAGAGGCAAGGGGTCTTCTTACCTTTCCGTTCCACCACCACCCGAGAAGCGTCCCATGTGCGATCCACGTCTCGAGCCCATTGTCCTCGAAGAAGTTCAGATATGCGCGGACCATGTGCGTCAAGGTGTGGGACCGCTCCTCGTCTGGGACGGGCTCGGTGAAAAAGCGAGAGTCATAGTGGCCGAGAATATCATCGTTGCCCGGTTCCTGGTAGTACTTGAATTCCTCCGATCGATTCAGTCCGTATTGTTCATATAACGGGTCCGGATCGTTGTGATTCAGCAGCTTGCCATAGGTGTGATGAACCGCCGGTTGCGGTTGCGAGTTGGGCACAGAAGTTACTGTTGTGGCCGTGGCGAGGGACCCGATCGTGCAGACGACGGCCAGCAGGCCCTGAGGCTTCATCTCCGGCAGGTGAAAGTGAGATGCGATAAGGGGTGTCGGGTGTGGTTTTTGATTGTGCAATTGCCGGGGTTAAGGAGTGCCAATCACGCTTCTGCATGCATCCTGGGTCGAGGCGCAAGGAAGGGGGGGTGGCACGTTTCGCGAAGCGTGTTAATCTCTATATTTGTTGAAGGGAAGGGAGAAAGATGAAAAGGAACAAGAAAGGCTGCCGCCAATGCGCCGAGGGATGAAGTCCACACACACAGCGCTATGATCGCATGCTCTGATTTAGATCGTTCACGGTCCTTGGCCGCTGGTCCCGGAGATAATGGCACCTTCGGGTTCGGTTGTCCGGGTTATATTGGAGTTGACCAATGACCTTGTAAAACACCGACTAGGGCAGAGTAAGGTAGGTTCACGTCAAGGGGGAGGGGAGGAGGGGGGAGAGGAGGGGGGACGGAGGAGG